>NW_007726251.1:42397-96456 GCF_000696425.1 Galeopterus variegatus
GATGTGAGACCTCTGGTTCACTGTTGCCACCACCAGATGGACTTTGGACTTCCCATCCTGAGAAACTGTAAGTAAAAAATTTCATTTTTCTTTATAAATCACCCAGTCTCAGGTATTTTGTTATAAGCAACAAAAATGGTCTAATACAGGGCCGAGCCCGTGGCGCACTCGGGAGAGTTTGGCGCTGGGAACGCAGCAGCGCTCCCGCCGCGGGTTCGGATCCTATATAGGGATGACCGGTGCGCTCACAGCGCTCACTGGCTGGGCGCGGTGCGGCCGGTCTCAAAAAGGACAAAAAATAAAATGGTCTAATACAGAAAATTGGTACCAGAGAAGTGGGGTGTTGCATATAAGAGATACTTAAAAATGTGGAACTGGCTTTGGAACGGGGTGTTTTCAGGAAAGGTTGGAAGAATTTGAAAAAGCAAGCTAGAAAAGGACTAGATGCTGGTGAAAGTTTAGAAGATAAGAAAACCAGGGAAAGTTTTAGAGATTGGGTAAATGGTAGTGACCAGAATGCTTATAAAAATATGGACTGTAAAGACCATTCTAAGGAGATCTCAGATAGAAATAAGGAGTTTTTTGGAAACTGGGGCAAAGATCAACCTTGCTGTAAACTGACAAGAAATTTGGCTTCGTTGTGTCAATGCCCTAGAACTTTGTGGAAGTTGGAACTTAAGAGCTGTGAATGAGAGCATTTGGTGGAAGAAATTTCTAAGCAGCAAAACATTCAGGAAGCTGCATGGCTACTTGCAACAGCCTACACCGAGTTATGGTGGCAAAGGCATTATATAAAGCCAGAATTTAAAAGGGAAGCAGAGTGTGGGAAATTTGCAGCCTGGCCATGTGGTAGAGAAGCAGAGAGCATGCAATGGTGCAGCCCAGAGACCATTAGTTAAGAAGATTAGTACAAAAAAAAGGGATTATTAAGAGAAGAAAAAGGCCCTGAAGGCATTGCAGAAGTTTCTGGGGCCAACTCTTCCATTTCAGGCCCAAAGACCTAGGGAAACAGAATGGTCTTGGGGAACAGGCTTGGGCTCACTGCCCAGAGCCATCTCAGGAAGCTGCATCCCACACTAGCACCCCAGCTGCTTTGGCTACTCCAGCTGTGGTAAATTGGCCCCAGGTGTGGCAGGATGTGCAGCTTTGGAAAATAAAAGCTGAAGGCTTGGCAGCATCCACATGGTGTTAGGTCTGCAGGCTTGCAGAATGCTAGAGCTGTGGAGGCCTGGGAGCCTCCACCCTGATTTCAGAGGATAGATGGAAAATCCTACGGGCCCAGGAAGAGATCTATCCCAGGGGCAGAGTCACCAGAGACAACCTTTGCTAGAGCAATGCCAAGTGGAAATGTGGGGTCGGGGTTACTGCAGAGAAACCCCATCAGCTCATGTCTGGTGGAGCCATGAGAGCAGGACCACCATGGAGACCCTAGACCTATGGAGCTACCAGCATGCAACGCCAGCCTGTAAGAGCTAAAGCATCACCTGAGACCAGGAAAGCCATAGAAGTGGAGCTGCCTGAGGACTTGGGGACCCAACCCCCACACCGGTGTGCAGAGGACATCGAACATGGAATTAAGTTACAAGATTCACAAGCTTTGAGATTCAATGCATGTCCTGCTGGGTTTCAGACTTGTTTGGGACCTGTTACCGCTTTCTTTTGGCCTATTTCTCCCTTTTGGAATGGGAATATGTACCCTATGTTTGTCCCACGACTGTATCTTGGAAGTAGATAACTTGGAATTGATTTCATAGATGGGACTTTGTCTTTTTTTTCTTTTTTTTTTTTTTTTAAAGATGACCGGTAAGGGGATCTTAACCCTTGACTTGGTGTTGTCAGCACCACGCTCAGCCAGTGAGCGAACCGGCCATCCCTATGTGGGATCCGAGCCCGGGGCCTTGGTGTTATTAGCACCGCACTCTCCCAAGTGAGCCACGGGCCGGCCCCATAAATGGGACTTTGAACTCTAAACTCTTGAGGCAAAACAAGTTAAGACTTTGGGGATAAAATAATGTATTTGCATGTGAAAAAGACATGAGTTTGGGGGGGCCAGGGGCAGAATGTAGTAGATTGAATTATGTTCCCCAAAACTCCCTGAAGCTTGAATTGTGTCTCCCAAGTTTTATGTATTAGAAACTTGGCTCCCACTGTGATTGTTAACAGGGTGGGAAATTCTATGATGGTAATTGGAAGATGGAGCTTTGAAGAGGTGATTGAATTGTAGGACCATGCCATAGTGAATGGATTAAAAATGGTGGTCAGGGGCTGTGGGGCTACTGCTAATGTCTGGAATCCTGTTGACATCGCCAATTGTAGTGCTCTTAATCCTGTTCGTGATGCCAATCATCTAGCTCCAGGAACACACCAGTTGTCAGGCTCTTTTACCTGCGGGTAATCCTGCCGACTGGGCCAATTGTTGAGCTAGGGCTGGGTCTGGAGCTCCCAGACTCCTCAAGCCCATTCACAGACTGGGTCACAAACCCTTCATACCCCAGTTTTGGTCACCAGACCCCACACACACCAGGCTGGGTCACCAGACCCCTTCACGCAGGTCTATGAGCTAGGTAACCAGCCAAAAGTTCCTTGGAAGCCATAGGTTGGAAAGCGTGGATGCACCAGGCCGATACCCAAGGCAACGTGCACCCACCTGCTTCACTAAAACTCTCTCTCTCTCTCTCTCTCTTTCTGAAGAACACAAGAATAGCAACAAAAGAAAAAAGACACAGTGGCGCGCATGCGCACTTACCACACACACATGCAATTTGCTTACAAAGGATGTGTTAAGACCTCACCCAACCGGACCTGAGGTGAGGGCCCTTTCATTTTCCCAACAGGGGCATGGTTCTGAGGGCTTTAAAAGAGGAGGGTCTGTCTCTCTTGCTCTCTCTGCTCTCTCTGCTTCCACCATCTTGCAATGTGAGACCTCTGGTTCACTGTTGCCACCACCAGATGGACTTTGGACTTCCCAGCCTCAGAAACTGTAAGCAATAAATTTCATATTTCTTTATAAATCACCCAGTCTCAGGTATTTATAAGCAACAAAAACGGACTTATACACCCACCATCTCTAGTTTACAATTTATAGGCATTAAGATAAGATAAGAACATTAATAACTTCTAAATGGTGTAAGAAGTGTTAAAATAAAGGTATGAACAAAGTGGTATAGGAACACAATGAAGGGAGCATTAATTTTGCCCAGGAGATCTTGAAATGGTCTGCAAACTAAGAATTAACTGGTGGTTTGGGAATTAAAGGTTGAATAGAGGCTCCCCAGAAGAAGGGTGTTGGGGAGCACCCCAGGCACAGGAAAAGTCATGTAAAAAAGCACAAAGATACAGGGCTGGCCAATTAGCTCAGCTGGTTAGAGCACAGCCTTGTGACACCAAGGTCTTGTGTTTGGATCCATATACTGGCCAGCTGCCAAAAAAAAACACACCAAAAACCAACCCCCCCCACCAAAACAACCCAAAGAAAATGTGCTGTAAGTCATCCAGACCAAACACGATTCTTTAATTCTGAATCAGTAGTTTTTAACCTTGGTGTGCACTGAAATCCCCTGGGGAGCACTGCAAAATGCCTATATCTGGGTCCTGCCTCCAGAAAGGATTTTTAAAGCTCACCAGGTGATTTTAATATGGCTGAGAACTACTGTTCATAATCCACCTGCTCCACTCTGCCTCCTTGAAGAGCCTTTCCACTAAGCTGCCCATTAAAATCACCAGGGGTGCTTCTAAGAATTGCTGAGGCCCAGACCCTACCCTAGACTCTAAAGAACCACACTCTCCAAGTGAACTAACTGGCCAGCCCCACAGTTTCTAATTTGCAAAACTTTAGTTTCCTTCTTGATAGTATTAGAGTTAATACTATTAGGAGTACTACCTACCTCAAAGGTTCTTGTATCAAGTGAGATGGCCTGAGTGCTTTGGAAACTGAATATTGCTGCTCAGAGGTGTCCCATCACACTGAGAAGAAAACCCAAACTCTACCTGACCCACCTGGTTCCCCATGGCCTGGCCCCACCCCCTCTCCAGCCTCATTCCCACCTTTTCTCCCCTGGCTCATCCATTCCAACCACACCAGCTTCCTTTCTGTTCCTCAACCTGCCAACCTGGCTGCTGCTTTGAGGTTCTTACAATTGCTGTTCTCTCATATTTTCAAAGGTCTGCTCCATCCTGGCAATCTGTTCTCTGTGTTAATGTCACCCCTCCAGAGAGGCCATCCCTGATTACCCTTATATACCTACCCACTGCCACTTTCCCTGAGACATTCTATCTCCCTTAACAATGCTTTATTTATTAGAGCACATATCAGTACTTGAAATTATATCATCCATTTGTTTAGGTGGTTTTTGTCTGTCTGCTCAACTAGAACGTAAGCCCCATGACATAGAGCAAGGCTTTGGATCCACAGTGCCTGGCACACAGTAGGTACTAGGTGCTGAGTATATAGTAGTGAACAAAACAGGCAAAGTCCCTGCCCTTGTGGAGTGTCATTTGGCTGGAGTTGGGGAAGAGGAGCAGACAATAAACAAGCAAAGAAATAACAGGAGAGTGGCATGTAATAAACACTGTGAAGGACAGAAGCAGGGGTATGGTAAAGAGTAACTGGGCAGAGCCGGCCCGTGGCTCACTTGGGAGAGTGCAGTGCTGATTAACACCAAGGCCACGGGTTCAGATCCCTATATAGGGATGGCCAGTTAGCTCACTTGGGAGAGTGTGGTGCTGATTAACACCAAGGCCACGGGTGCGGATCCCTATATAGGGATGGCCAGTTAGCTCACTTGGGAGAGTGTGGTGCTGATTAACACCAAGGCCACGGGTGCGGATCCCTATATAGGGATGGCCAGTTAGCTCACTTGGGAGAGTGTGGTGCTGATTAACACCAAGGCCACGGGTGCGGATCCCTATATAGGGATGGCCAGTTAGCTCACTTGGGAGAGTGTGGTGCTGATTAACACCAAGGCCACGGGTTCGGATCCCTATATAGGGATGGCCAGTTAGCTCACTTGGGAGAGTGTGGTACTGACAACACCAAATCAGGGGTTAAGATCACCTTACCGGTCATCTTTAAAAAAAAAAAAAGAGTAATTGGGCAGAGGCCAGAGATAGCCTCCTTGGATGGAGTAGTCAGGATCAGGGGTTAAGATCACCTTACCGGTCATCTTTAAAAAAAAAAAAGAGTAATTGGGCAGAGGCCAGAGATAGCCTCCTTGGATGGAGTAGTCAGGCATGATTGATGGATAAGGAAGTCAGCCATGGGGAGGTCGGGGAACAGCATTCCAGACAGAGGTGACTGCAAATGCAAAGGCCCAGGGGTAGGAAAGAGCTTGGCATGTCTGAGGAATAGAGAGGAACCCAGTGTGACTGAAGCAGAGAGAGTGTTGTGTGAGGAGGTAGGAGAAGCAGACAGGTGCTAAACCATACAGGGCTTTGGAGGGCTCCTCGGTTTGGATTTTTAGTCCACAATGCACTAGGAAGCCACTGAAGGGTTTTAAACTGGGAGGGGATATGACCAGAGAAGCTAAATAGAATATGCAACTAAGCAATCAGAGCCATAAAAGGAAGCAATTAATTTATTTCAGAATCTGCCAGAGTCCCAGTTGTGTTCCTGGGTCAGCAAGGCCTGGGGTTGGTGATTGAGTATTTAAAATACTGTCCAAGTTGGGCTGACCCATGGCTCACTTGGGAGAGTGTGGTGCTGAAGGCCACGGATTCAGATCCCTGTATAGGGATGGCCGGTTAGCTCACTTGGGAGAGAGTGGTGCTGACAGCACCAAGTTAAGATCCCCTTGCCAGTCATCTTTTTTAAAACATAAATTAAATAGGGCCAGCCCGGTGGTGCACTGGAGAGTGCGCTGCTCGGGAGTGTGGCGGCGCTCCCGCCGAGGGTTTGGATCCCATGTGGAGACCGGTTCCCGCTCACTGGCTGAGCGCGGTGCGGGCGTGACACCGAGGGTTGCGATCCCGTTACCGGTCAGTAAAAAAAGACAAAAAAAAGGAAAAAAATTAATTAATTAATTAATTAAATAAATAAAACAAAATACTGTCCAAGAGAGTTTTCCATGCAGGATGTTATGTGTCTTCTCCCGGAAGTGAGCTGTCTGGGAGAAATCATGATACAGCAGCCAACCACAGGAAAAGCTAGAGAAACCTAAGCATCAGGTTCTTCTTTAAGGCAATGAGGAAAGATCACTGCAGAGGAAGTAATGAGTTCTGAGCAAGAGGGAGAAGCCAGGGAGGTCTGTGGTAGGGGAAACAGGAAAGCTGCAGTTTGGTTGCCAGCAGCATCCCACAGGTGAGCCACGCCCCTGCAGGTATTGCCTCCAGAGCAGCAGCAGCAGAGCAAAGCACAAGCTAAAGCCCGGGAAGTTTGCATTAGCGCCTGCCCAGCACAAGAATGTCTCAGCAGGACAAAGGCAGGCAGCCCAAACCCAGAGTCAGAAGGTCCAGCCACCCCACAGAGCAGTTTAGCATTTTCCAGGGGATCAGCAGACCAATCCTTACACCATATGCATAGTTGTACTGCGGGTGGAAGAGCAGGAGTGGGCGGCTGGTGAGAGAAAGTGGGTCCTGCTGGCTCTGGACGAATTATAGATGTCCATGACCATGTCATGAAAACCTGCTGGCCTGCCCCACAAGGTGGTCAGACTGGCCTGGACCTGATGGGAGGCTAAAGAAGTTTTATTTGATAACCAGGAGGAAGTAAATCAAGATGAGCAATCTGAAATTAATTTCCAACCCAGGGGCTGAGGTGACACGGAAAACGAGAATTTCTTATCTGCCTCTGACTGGCTGAAGAATCCCACAAAAGGCACATCACGCGGGCCCTTCAGTATTCTTACCTGTCATAGGGAGAGGAAAAATTCCTTGTGAAAACAGCTTCTATATCTCAGTAAGAGTAAAAGCCATATGAATTTTTAACCAGAATTCTAATTTCTTGCAATGGGCTGCATATGTATGTATGTATATATTTGCATATATTTTATATATACATGTATATACTATTATTTATCAAGCACTTGTTATTGCCAGATGCCAGTCTAAGTGCTTTAAGTATGTTTTTTTATATAATCCTCATAAGATATGAGATAGATATCATTTTCATCCCCATTGTACAGTTGAGCAAACTAAAGCACAGAGAGTTAAATAAATTGTTCAAGTTCACTCTGTAAGAACAGAGCTGCCCCATGATCCTGACTCCAGAGCCCACACTTTGGAATGGGCAGCCCACTCCAATCATAGATGTATTTAGAGAGGGAATCATTTGGGCCAACGTAAACTAAACGCTAAGGTCTTTGAACAGTTATAATAGGAGATAGGCAAACTGGCTCAGTAGTCATCCTTCATTGCCAACCACTAATTGACCACAGCTCACAAATTAAGAAGTAGGATGGACTGGAGTTAGATGAGCCAAGTCCAGTCCTGCCTATGCTACTGATGAAGTTTGGATGTATTGTCCTCCCAGAACTCATGGAAATCTGATCTCCAATGTGGCAGTTTGGGTCATGGGGGTGGATCCCTCATGAACGGGTTAGTGCTCTCCCTGGGGGAAGGCGTCCTGAGTGAGATCTTGCTCTATTAGTTCCTGTGAGAGCTGGTTGTTTAAAAGACCCTGGCACCTCCTCTCTCTCTTTTGCTTCCTCTTGCCATGTGATCTGCTTGTACCTGCCGGCTGCTGCCACTTTCCACCATGAGTAGAAGCAGCCCAAGGCCTGTGCCAGATGCAGCTGTCCCAGAATCATAAGCCAAATAAACCTCTGTTCTTTATAAATTACCCAGTCTCAGGTATTTCTGTTATAGCAACACAAACGGACTAATACAGCTACTAATTAGCTGCTCACCTTTGACTTTGGACCAGTCATTTTCCTCCCTGGGCCTCAGGCTCCTCTTTTGTAAAGAGAAGGAATTTTATAGGCAGAACTCTGAAGGCTCTTTCAGCTCTCACATTCGGTGATTCCTTGAGTCTGCAAGCAATGTCCTACTTTCTATAGAGTATGTCTCCACTCAACAAAAAATAATAAGACTGATGCGGAGGGCACACTGAGCAAGCCTCCAGGGTTGAATATCCTCTGTCTCATCCCCAGATGCTGACTCCACTCTTCACTTCCCTGCCCTGTGCCCCAGGAGGCTGACCTCCGCAGGCAGCATCCCTGGGGCTCTTCAACCATCTGTCTTCCAGTTGGGTTTGGCCAGTGGTAAGTGTGAGCAGTAGTGGGAAGGAGAGAGAGGCCTGATTGTCTACATGCACGTACACACACCAGCTGCTCCTGCCCTTCGTGTCTGCATTGTGGCAGTGGTTGGGTTTCTCTCCTGCCACAGCTCCTATCCGAGCACTTCTGCCATAGCCTCAGCTGTCACTGGGCTGCAGAAACTCCATTCACACACCATTCCTCTTTAGACCTAGAGGTGGGAATGGCTTCCTACAATTGCTGGTCCTGGGGTGCTTAACTGCCAAGGTTGGTTCCCTTAACTGCCCATACCTCTGGTAAGTAGTTCACTCATTAAACGTTCTGCATGTAAACACTTGAACATGCCATCTGTTCCCTGTAGGACCCTGACTGCTGCAGCCTCCTTGGAGATATGGTGGCTTTCCTCCTTGTCATTGCTACCACAACATTGGAAACCTCTGTATGTGTCATGAACCAATATAGGATCCAGACCTCCTTTCAGAGTCCTATAGGCATCCCACCAATCCCTACCACTAGCATGGGACCTAGAAATAGGCACTTTTATAGAAATAGGGTATTTCTAGGGTAAAGGAACAGGATTCCCCAATTTTCCCATAGTTGTAGAAGCATCAACACCAATGTTCTATTAGCTGAAAGTCTATAAAAACTCTCAGGCTCTTTTCAGAAGGAAAACATGGACTCCAGCAGACCTGGGCTTGAATCCCAACTCAGCTACTGACTGACTGTGAGACCTTCCTGTGCCTTAGATTCCTCACCTGTAAATTGGGGATAATAACATCTGCCTCTCAGGCTTGCTTCAAGGATTGAATAAGACAACCTATGCAAAGGCTTAACACAATGCCTGGCACATACTAAATTCGATGCTCAGTAAATGTTAATTCCCTTCCTCTCTATTAGGCAACCTGAGAACAATTAGATGAGTTAAAGTGGCTTCTCAGAAACACAACACCACCTCCTTCAGTTCTCCAGTGGAACAGCCAGGTGCTGGTACAGGATCAAGGCAGAAAAAAGAAAAGAACAACTCATGAGAAACCAGGCTTTTGTCAGAAGAAAAAAAAAAAAAAAACAATGCTCAAACCCAACTGCAGCAAGCAATTAGGGAACAATAGCTAAATACTTTCTATAATTAGACAGAGAGACACCATCTCAGCGATCAGAGCGCCTTTGTCTGCACTGACCCTCTGTGCCCAGAGAAGATCTTGGCTCACATGAGAGGGAGACTGGGGATCTTGGCATATTTTTTAGATTTCTGGAGCAATTAAATCTCACTCCACATTTCTAATGCCAAGAAAGGAGGGCAGAGGAGGTGGCGAGGACCCTCTCATCAGAAAAGAAAGGCAATTGGGAATGTGACTCATGTCTAGGGTGAATTCAGTCCTGAGAGAGGAAAGGGTCCTACAGCCTCCCCTGAAAGCTGCTAACATGCTGCTGGTGGCAGGTGGGTGGGTTGGCACTTCTGTAGAAAGAAGAGGCAATGCGTCTCAGCATCCACCTATTACACCTATTTGCTAACATCTCAGGAGGAGCAAATCCTCACCTTTAACAATGGATGTTCCAGACAAAAGCAAAGGAGAGGATATTCCCACAAATATCAGTGCTAGAGCATTGCTCTACTGGTCTAGCTTACTGGGCAAGCTAGCATCCTTGCCCCAAATTTCTCCTCCTGCCCAGACACTACTATTCTCCTAGCCCCCAGTTTTCAACCAAGCCATCCTTTTCTCTTCACTCTCTTCAATCCCTTATTGCTATTCAGCCTATTAACATTTCCTTCCAATACCCTTCCTCCCCTTCCCTTCCTCCCCATTTCTGTCATCACAAGCATTGTCAAGCTCCCCCAGCATCTCATGTCTAGACTTTTCCACAGACTTCCGTCTGGTCCCCCTTACTCCAGACTCCTCCTCCTCATAGGCATACCACAAAACACCAGACCGGTTTTCTAAAACATTACATTCACTATACCACCTTCTACAGCTGGATTTTCTAAACTATAGCACAAGTCTCCCTGGTGGTACACAAGGTAATTTTAGGTGGCTGTAGTACACACTGTCAGTCCCCTGCTCAGGTCCCCTCTACCAGGCTGTGCACCCCATCACTAAGCTGCTGTGTCAGCTGCTAACATCTCATAGCTGCCCCCTTCTCCAGAAAACTGATGGGCTGGAGGGAGCTGCCTCACCAGGAAATCCCTAGAAGTTTACACCATGACTCCCACAGCCAGTGACTGACAGATACACAGGACAAAAGGCCAGCAGCCCCTTTTCTTGGAGGCGGGATGTTTTTGTGGTGCTGTTTGTGCTCCTGAGCCTCCTGTGGGAAAAGCTTCCAGCTGAAACCATATCGTTACATGGCTTCTTCCCTGCCCCTGTCTTGTTTTCCCACTTCCTTATATGTTTTTCTCCTGAGAGCACTCAGTCAGCAGGTTTCTAGAACAGGGATCCCTGTTTCAGGCTCTGCTTCTAAGTGGATGAACTTTAGAAGTTTAGGTATTTAAATACACATTACAAAAAGTATATTAGCACATCTCCTTCAAGATATCTGGGATACTGTTTATTAGGATGAGATTAAATTTACTTAAGTAAAAAAGTGAGAAGAGGGTTGGTTTTAAAAAACAGCATTATAGGAGATAGTCATGTAGGAGGCACAAGGCTCTGGCAAAATTTATGAAGGTGGTACCTGAATGACTGAAGTCTGGAAAATTTTGCTGAACTCAGATATTCTATGGCAGTGACGCTGAACCAGGGCGATTTGCCCCCCAGGGGACATTTGGTAACGTCTGGAGTCATTTTCAATTGTCATGACTTGGGGGATGCTACTGGCATCTAGTGGGTAGAGGTCAAGAGTATGGCTAGATGTCTTACAATGCACAGAACAGGCCTCCACGACAAATAATTGTATCAAAATGTCACTGTCATTGTTGAGAAACCCTGGTCTATCTACGGGGTGAAGTCCAAGCCCCAGATCTGGCATAAGTAACACCCCTTCCACGTGGCCCCTGTCATCTATTCAATGTTGCCTGCCTCCTAGCTCCTATGCCGACCCACCCCATGCTCCCCTCACTTTACTGGACACTTCATGCTTATTCCTGATTCTAAATCAGTAGGCCGGCCCGTGGCTCACTCGGTAGAGTGCGGTGCTGATAACACCAAGGCCACGGGTTTGGATCCTATATAGGGATGGCCGGTTTGCTCACTGGCTGAACGTGGTGCTGACAACACCAAGTCAAGGGTTAAGATCCCCTTACCGGTCATCCTTATATAGGAAAAAAAAAAAAGATAAATCAGTGCTCATGCTATTTCTCCATGCCTGTTCATTCATCTACCCAACCTTTAAGGTCAACTCTGTTATCTTTCTCCTCAAAACTTTGTTCCAGCCACTCTGGCCACTCTGATCTTGCATTAGTTAAAGTTTTCCTTTTTATCACTCAATAATTAATATGCTCCCACTTTTTTTGTTCGTTTGTTTTGGGGGGGGTTTGGTGGGCCAGGGTGGAATGCCTTCAATTAAGTGTCCCCCCAAAACTTGACTCCCACTGTGACAGTATTAAGAGGGTGGGAAATCCTATTATGATCATTGAAAGGTGGGGCCTTAAAGAGGTAATTAGATTGTAGGACCATGACATAGTAAATGCATTAATAATGGTGGTCTGGGGTGTGGTTCTGAGGGCTTTAAAAGGAGAGCATGTGAGAGTCCTGGGCAGGATCGAGTGGGATTCCACTACTCAGAACAGCCATGCAATTTAAAACTCATGATTTGCTGATTTCTGGAATTTTCCATTTAATATTTTTGGGCCACAATTGGCCCCAGGTAACTGAACCTGCAGAAAGCAAAACAGCGGGGAAGGGGAGACAACTGTAGCTGTTTGTGAGGACAAGAGAGAAAAGGAGAAAGCCAGACTTTTGTTTCCAAACCTGATGAGCTTTACTGAAGCAGGATGAGCTGGCTTTCCAACCTAACCCTGGAGGTAGGTCATCCCCATTTATGTCAGGGGCCTCATTTCTTAGATATGGGGGTGTGGATCTAACAGGGCTCATTTTCTCCTGCACATTCCCACATCATGCCTCCAGGAACATATTCTGGTTCTTGAACACTGGGTGCTACAAACTGTTTCTTTGGGAGAAAACCAGGTTAGTCTTAGAATGTCTAGGACACCTGTAATTCAGTTCTGTGTGAGGTAACGGAAACCTAGTTGTTTCCTCCCCACCCCCTGCCCAGAAGGAACATTTATTGGGTGTTACTATCTTCCAGGTACTGAGCCACTATTAAGAACCAGTTCTGTTTCAAGGATACTAATATAAATAAGATGCCCTGATTAGAAGCTCTTAGTCCGGTGGTAGACAGATTATTTTTTCCTTTGATGACTTATTCCAGATGGAAATGTATAAGATAATCTTGGAATATCTTATTATACCAGAAAGCAAGGAAGCTTTCAAAGACTACTGGGGTTGAGTCCAAAGGAGTCAGAAGCCAACATGAAGAACTTCCCACCTGCTAAAGATGAGACAATTTAAGCATCAATAGGCTAAAAACATCAATGGATTAAAGCACATCAACTATGTTTAATTCCATGAGTTTGTAATGATACTCAAAAAAATTTTTTAGGGCTGACTGGTTAACTCAGTTGGTCAGAGCATGGTGTTATAACACCAAGGTCAAGGGTTTGGATCCCCAGATGTATTAGTCCATTTCTGTTGCTTATAACAAAATACTTGGAACTGGGTGATTCGTAAGGAAACAAAATTTATTACTTACAGTTTCTGAGGTTGGGAAATCCAAAGTCCATCTGGTGGTGGTGACAGTGACCCAGGGGTCTCCCATTGCAAGATGGTGGAAGCAGAGAGAGCACAGAGAGAGAAAGACAGATTCTCCTCTTCTTTTAAAGCCCTTATAACCACGCCCCTGACACCATTTTTAATCCATTCACTATGGCATGGTCCTACAATCTAATCACCTCTTCAAGGCTCCACCTTTCAATTACCACAGTAGGATTTCCCACCCTCTAAAGAGTCACAGTGGGGGCCAAGTTGCTTATACATAAAACTTGGGGATACAATTCAAGCTTCAGTGAGTTTTGGGGGGCATAATTCTATCCACTACACTCTACATATGAGCCAGCTGCAAAAAAGAAGGAAAAAAAATTTTGTCAATCACCTCTGAAGAATGCTAGGAAACTACTTAATTATTTTGTGTGGTTTTTTTTTTTTTTTTTTTTTTGGAGGGGGGGTGGTGGCTGGCCAGCATGGGGATCTGAACATGTAACAACCTAATTACCTTAAAAATTGGTCATTAAAGAAAAAGAATCAGGCATTTATCCTCTTTCCTTTGTGATCTGTTCCAAATGGTAGTCAAATAGTTGATGAAGGGAAAATTCCTTTTTATAGAATTATGCTAACTAATAAACAGAAAAGGAATGATAGAATTAGAACATCACCAGTTTGTAATCCTTAATGATTTATGAGAATAGCAACGATCAGTAACACTTACTAGCATCACAGGAAAGACCATTGTCTAGACATTGGAACCTTGTGATAGAAGTAAACACTAGTCACCTGAGAAGTTGCTATGTCCCTCCCCTCACTCCACTGCAAAAACAAAACAAAACAAAGAATCCTGAATCTGATCAAGCTTCTAGATCCAATGAAGAATTTTCAGGAAACAGAGGAGGAACACATTAAACAATATCACGTGATACAATAGCAAAATCGAGACTATGGGAAACTATGCAAAGCAAATGACCTGGTTTCTTCAACAAAATGTTGTATTATTTAAAAAGAGACAAAATAAAAATAATTTTAAAAAATAGAGCAAAATGTTTTTAGTTCAAAGACAGTGATTAAGAGAGAGATGGAGAGGGAACCGATAAGCGAAAGAGATAAAATATTTAAAACAAAAATTTCAACACCATCAGGGAAATGTGAATACTGACTGGATATTTTATGATATTAAAGAATTTAATTATTTTAAATGTAGGTGTGACAATGGTCCTGTAGTTGTGGTTTTTAAAAAGGAGTCTTTAAGAGAAACATGCTGAAATATTTACAAATGAAATATGATGTTTGAGATTTGCTTCAAAATAATCTGGGGGAGGAAAAAAGAAGGCATATAATGGGCAAGATTGGCCCCAAAATTATTAAAGCTGGTGGTGAGATCGTCAGATTCATTTTCCTATTTTCTGTACTTTTGAATGTGTTTGAAATTTTTCATGAGTGAAATGTTCTACAGGCTAGCCAGTTGGATCAGTTGGTTAGAGTGCAGTCTTACAACACCTAAGTCAAGGAATCAAATCTCCAAACTGGCCAACCACCCCCCCAAAAAAATTAGTTTCAAAATGTCCTACAAGTTCATGGTTGAAACTAGAAAAATTTCAGAAAAGCAAAAGAAGAAAATTTAAATTATCTGGTCATCTTTTTGAAAAAAAAAAAAAATTCTTTTTTTTTTTTTTAAAGATGATTGGTAAGGGGATCTCAACCCTTGACTTGGTGTTGTCAGCACCACGCTCAGCCAGTGAGCAAACCGGCTATCCCTATATAGGATCCGAACCCGCGGCCGTGGTGTTATCAGCACCGCACTCTCCCAAGTGAGCCACGGGCCGGCCCTCTGTCATTAAAAATTCTAAAACATAGGGCTGGCCCGTGGCTCACTCGGGAGAGTGCGATGCTGATAACACCAAGGCCACGGGTTCGGATCCTATATAGGGATGGCCAGTTGGCTCACTGGCTGAGTGTGGTGTTGACAACACCAAGCCAAGGGTTGAGATCCCCTTACCGGTCATCTTTAAAAAAAAAAAAAAAAAAAAATTCTAAAACATGATTTTTAATGTTTACAATGATATTTTACTTTCTAACATTTATTTAATCGGTCTTCTAGTTTTGCTACTAAAAATTTTGCTGCTACGAACATCCTTGAAAAACCTTTACTGTGGACCAACACTGATTTTTTTAAAGGTAGAATTACTAGTTAAAAAAATATAAACATTTTCAGGTATTTGATAAAACTGCCAAACTGCTCTCCAGGAAGGTTGCATCCATTTAGGTTCCTAACAGTGGTGAGATAGAATTCCCCTTTTCCCAAAATGTTACTTTTCTGGAAGCTTTTATTTTTTTTTATTTTTCCCTTTTTGTCTTTTTTTGTGACCGGCAACGGATCGCAACCCTCAGTGTCACACCCGTACCGGACCGGACCGGGACTGGCAATGGGATCGCAACCCTTGATGTTGCTCCTGCACCTCGCTCAGCCAGTGAGCAGCCGGTCTGTATGTGGGATCCGAACCCTTGGCGGGAGCGCCACTGCACTTCCCAAGCAGCGCACTGTAGCAGTGCGCCACCGGGCCGGCCCATTCTGGAAGCTTTTAATTTGCCCTATTTAATAAAGAATTCTAAGTCAAAAGAGTAATTAGTAAGTGTGTTGTAGCCAGACAAGCCCACCTTTGAATACTATTAACTGTATGACATTAGGAGATTTATTTAACATCTCTGGACCTGTTTCTCATCTCGAAAATGGAATAAAGTCCCCCAAATTTTCTTAAATAAAAACAAAATGGGGTAAAGAATAACATTGAGAGATCATGGCCATTGAATAAGATCATAAATATAATGATAAATTGATTGGTAAAATGATGGTAAATGTTAGCTTTAACTATCACCATCATCATTATTAATACATCTTGGCTCCCTGTAGAATGAAATTCATAGTTTTTGTGACAGCTATTTTCCTATTCATGAAGAAGCCTTTTTACTTGCTTCTGCATTCAAGCCTGTATTTAAGACAGCTTATGGATAAGTTCAGATGCATTTGGTGGCTGCAAATAACAGAAATCCCAGGTCGAACTGATGTAGCTGCAGCACCCAGAGGTAAGAAGGACTCAGACATTGTTCTTAGTGATTCCCTTGGCTTCACCCTTCTGGGTTTTGTTTTCAACCCCTGACCACTGTCCCTGGAATAAGGCAGCTGTCAACAGCAACTAAGTCTACATGTTTTTTCACTCACTTCCAGTGGAAAAAGAAAAAGTCCTTGTCCACTACCCTCCAATTAGATCTTGAGATTTATACTGATTGGGAAAACTGTTCTGTTTTGGGGGTTTGTTTTTTGTTTGTTTGTTTTCGGTAGAACTTATGTAACTGCTTCTAAAGGTAAAGAGCCAAGATAAAACACTGTTGAATAAGGAGAACAAGGTAGGAGGGCTTGCTGTAACAGGAACAGAATAAAGAGCCCCCAAACGGATTTATACAAGACCCTTGCTACAGGTGGCCTGCAGATCCTTGAAGAAAGACCAGACTTTTTAATAAATGCTGCTGATAAAATTGAGCATCCATGTAGAAAAAATTGAAATTGCACCACTCCTATCTCACATCACGCACAATATTCATTTCCAGGTGGAACTGTCCTAAGTGTAAAAGGAAAAACTATAAAGCTTTTACAAGATAAGATGGCAGGCCGGGGAAGAATTTCTTAAACAGGAGGCAAAGAGCACTGACCGTAATAGAAAAGATTCATAAATTTGCTTACTTCAGAATCAAAATGTTCTCTTCATGAAAAGATACCATTGTCGGAGCAAAAAATCAAGCAGAGTGGTGGAAGATATTTGCAGTAGATGAACGGCTAGTATCCAAACCACATGAAAAATTCTCACAAAGCAACAAGAAAAGATATAACTTTGTAATAAATGAAAAAGAGGCTTGAACAGGAAGTTCACAGAAAGGGAATCAAAGGTGCTCCTCCTCATTAGCAATCGGGGAAATTAAAATTAAAATTGATGCCATCACTACGTACCAGATGTAAAATTCCTTTTTATTTTAATATTTTTGTTTTGGTTTGCTTTTTGGCAGCTGGCTGGTACAGATGTAAATTTTTTTTTTTTTTTTTTTTTAAAGATGACCGGTAAGGGGATCTTAACCCTTGACTTGGTGTTGTCAGCATCACGCTCTCCCAAGTGAGCTAAACAGCCATCCCTATATAGGGATCCGAACCCGTGGCCTTGGTGTTAATCAGCACTGCACTCTCCCAAGTGAGCAATGGGCCAGCCCCCAGATGTAAAATTTTAAAAGATGAGCATATCAAGTATTAGGATTTTACTGGAGGTGGGAATGTAAACTGAATCAACCACTTTGAAAAACAGTTTGGCAGATCTGTAAATATGAAAAAAAGCATAACCTATGACTCAGCAATTCACTCCTAGGCATGAACCCTAGAGAAACCAATTCACAGGATTTACTGTGTGCCAGGTACAGTTCTAAACATAGTTCATATCTTTGGTCACTTTATCTTCACACTTAACCTATGAAGAAGGTATTATTATTGTACCCATTTTTCAGATGAGTAAAGTGAGGTCAAGAAGCTAACCAACTTGCCGAAAATCACACAACTAGTTAGTAGTAAAGTTGGGAATCTGCTTTCATGGATCATAACAACTAGAAAAGGGTCAAAGGCACAATTAAAAAAAATAAATAAAAAACAGATAAGTTAATAAGTAAAGGGAGCCTCGGGAATATTTAAAAAAAAAAAAAAAGTAGGGAGGAGAGAAGCAAAAGTCCATTTTGATCCCCAGTTATCGTAGAGGTAGTCTGAGGAAACTTGGAGCAGAGATTTTTTTTAAATAACAGCTTTATTGAGATATAATTCACATACCATACCATAAAATTCACTCTTTCAAAGTATACAATTCAGTGGTTTTAATAATATTCACACAGTTGTACAACCATCACCACTATCTAATTTTAGAACTTTTTTACTTTTCCAACACTCCCAAGAAATATGTAACCAAAAGAAACAAAAATAAAATAAAATATAATTTAAGACAAACAAAAATAATAATAATAAAAAGAAACCTGTACCTCCTAGTAATCTCTTCCTTTCCCAGGCTCTTTTCCTGGCCACCCGCTCCCCCACAGCCCCGAGCAAGACTCATCTACCTTCTGTGTGGATATCCCTATCCTGAATAATTCACACAAATGGAATGATATAATATCTGGTCTCCTATGACTGGCTTCTTTCATTAGCATAATGTTTTCAAGGTTTATATATATTGTGTCATGTAGCAATACTTTATTTCTTCTTATTGCCAAATATTTTATAATATGGAAATACCACATTTTGTTTATCCATGCATCAGTTGATGGACATTCGAGTTGTTTCTACATTTTGGCTATTATGAATAATGCTGCTATGAACACTTGTGTACAAGTTTTTGTGTGAACATATTGTTCTAATTTCTCTTAGCTAGATACTTAAGAGTGGAATTTCTGGATCATATAGGTAATTCTGTTAAACATTTTGAAGAACCGCCAAAATGTTTTCCAAAGTGGCTGCACCACTTCACTTTCCCACCAGCAATGTACAAGAATTCCAATTTTTCTACATCCTTACCAACACTTGTTATTGTCTATTTGGTTATAGCCATTCTACTGGGTGGGGAGTGGTATATCACTGTGGTTTGGAGCAGAGTCCTTGACTGTGGGTTGAATTTAACATTGAACTTCACAAGGAAGGTCCCTTCCATCCTCAACCTTCACCCTGCCTCTGCCAAGTCTCTCAGACCCTAGTGGGAATGGGTTCCTGGCTGTGAGTGAGGACAGGGTCACGTCCTCCCACCAGTCAGATCTAGGCCTGCTCTTTACTTTGTTGGATGTCCTCAAAAAAAGGTGGGAGGAGGGAGGTTCTTGAAGAAAGTAGTGTTTTTTTAATGGGTGGAGGCTGGCCCTGCCCATTTAGGTTCCCTTTCTCGCATTGAGAGGAACTAAACTCCTTCTACCTCCACTTTTCTGGATTCCTCCCAGAGAAATACTCTATCTCCAGAGGCTTCTCTTTATTGCCCTGGGAGGAATTTAAATTTGGCTTTATCAGGAACAGGCACTTAGGGATGGTTTATTTGGTGGTGAGGCAGGGAGGTAAATTCCACCTGCCACCCAGACTCTGACTTCTATTATTTAAAAACTGAAACATTCTCAGCCCCTCCTCTGAAAAAATAGCCCTGTATTACTGTTGGTATGTTACTGGGTGAGGATGTAAAGACTCCTACTGTTGGGAGTCTGTGTTGATGGCATTTTGAAGGGTAGTCCCCAAGGTACATGTGTGTCTGATGAGCCAAGGAGAAACTAGAGAATGTGAGTGCAGCTGGTATATGGAGCCAGGAGGGCTTGGCCATTGACTGGGTTCAGTAGCCTTTTCTCTGCCAGTGATGAGATTGCCAAAGACATCTCTTCCCCTGGGAAGGAGTCTGGGTAGGAAGTTCAAGGGCAAGTCAACAGATCAAAGAAGGGATAGAGGCTGTTGCTACCTCTGAGCCCTTTCTCATTCTATTCCCATCTGCTTAAACAGCTCCTCCACTTTACCCACCATCCAAACTTCTGCCACTGTCCTTCTGGGCTTCACCTACTAATGGCACATGATTCTGGTGACATTACCAAGAAGCATCCACTGAATCCCCCAGGCCTGGCTAAGTGTCTCTCCTTGGTGCTTCCAAAGCATCTTGGGCTTATCTCCATCACAAGAGTTATGACTTTGTGATGAGGTTACCTTCTTACACCAGGGATTGCAAACCCAAATGCCTATGAAACACGGGAAGATAAAAATACAAGTAAGTGAAGCAGATTAGACATGAGATTAATCCTGGTTTTAAAACAAGGAAAAACTTTGTTTTTCTCAAATCATGCAATTCCCTTGATTTATCTTTTACTTTCTTTTTTTTTTTTTTTTAAAGATGACCGGTAAGGGGATCTTAACCCTTGACTTGGTGTTGTCAGCACCACGCTCAGCCAGTGAGCGAACCGGCCATCCCTATGTGGGATCGGAACCCGGGGCCTTGGTGTTATTAGCACCGCACTCTACTGAGTGAGCCACGGGCCGGCCCTTATTTTCTTTCGAGAACATCATAGGTACATGAAGTATTTCACCTCTTTCTTTATCACAGGAAAACAATGAGACTGCAACAATTAATGGGAACTGACACCCTCAGCTTTGGAGATGCAACAGGAAAGGGTGGGGACGGTTGCCCACATTCCCATGTGGCAAACTGTGTTCTAGACGATCGCTGCCATGTGAAATGTAGGCTCAGTGTTGTCAGTTCTACTGGTTTTCAAGAGAAGCTGGAAATCAGATCTTTATTAAAATCCCCCAACTTTTTAAATGTCTGGAACTAATCTAAAAGTTTAAAAGTTTTAAAGCAGGTACAGGACAAACAGGATGCTTATGGGGGCCAGATTCAGCCCATAAGCCACAGCTGTACCAACCCACTGGTCTTCAGGACATGGACTACACAATATTTAAGATTTTTCTTTTGGTGACTGACCAATATGCGGATCCGAACACTTGACCTTGGCGTTACGTGGTTGTACTCTAACTAACTGAACTAACCGGACAGCCTCAATATTTAACTTTGAATTAGCACAGGGTCTGCAACAGAGAAAGCACTTGATACAGCTTTCATACATTTTTTTTTTTTTTTTTTTTTTTATAAAGATGACCGGTAAGGGGATCTCAACCCTTGGCTTGGTGTTGTCAGCACCACGCTCAGCCAGTGAGCAAACCGGCCATCCCTATATAGGATCCGAACCCGGGGCCTTGGTGTTATCAGCACCACACTCTCCCGAGTGAGCCACGGGCCGGCCTTAGCTTTCATACATTTTGATAAATAACAGCTGATATTTACTTAGTAATTACTGTCAGCCAAGCACTTAAGCACTTTACATTTGTTGGGGCACAGAAAACTATTCCCCAAAATATGGCACTTTGAAAATATGCTGAGTGCTTTGAAAACTAATAAGCCTCAGAATAAGCCTCCGAATCAAGTCCCTTCTAATCTTGTCTAGTCATCCCCACAAAGTGCAGGGAGGGACTTTCTCTGGAATTTCCGTATCCAATTAAAAGAGCTTCCTTCCAAAAGAAATGTAATTGTCTTAAGATCCCCTCCCTAGGAATTCCGTCAAACAACCAGGAAGATCAACCCTTTGAGAAAAAGAGAATGGGAGGTCACCACACCTGGACAGACTTTTTTCACAAGATAATACCCGCCTGTGGGGCTCATGCCCTAGTAATCGCTTTCTGCCCCTCCAAAGAATTGTCTACACTCCCCACCTCCCCTTACCCTATATAGACTGGCTTATGAGATGTAGGATTGAAAGATAACATTAATCCTTCCATGAACTTTTTGAAGACCCCTCATATAAGCCTCTGTACCCCATTGGGTTACTGGTAAATAACTCTCTTGTGATTTCTCCATGCATTGCCCCTCCCCAGCATGTTAAGATAACATTCGTTATGCCTTTTCTTAATTGAATCTTAACAGTTGATTTTTCAGTGCACCTTCAGCAGGCTGAAGGGGAAGTTTCCCTTGGCCCCTACACATTCATTACCTCGTATCAACCTCACAGCCTTGTGAGATAGGTGAAGATTACTGAGCAAAGTAGTGAGAGACCAGACTCAAGCTCAGGTCCGTCTGACTCCCAATTTCTCAGACAACTTATGCCTTACTTTCTAAGGTAGAATCTTCCATTTGGGAGAGAGAATGAAATAGTGGTTAAGATCATGTTCTCTGGGTTTAAGTCCCAGATTGGTCACTTTCTACTCATCATCTTGGGCAATTTACATAACATTTCTTTTTTTTTTTTTTTTTTTTTTTTTGTCTTTTTCCGTGTCCGGCCACGGATCGCAACCCTCAGTGTTGCCCCCGTACCGGACCGGGGACCGGCAACGGGATCGCAAGCCTCGGTGTTGCTCCCGCGCCTCGCTCAGCCAGTGAGCGGGAACTGGTCCGTATGTGGGATCCGAACCCTCAGTGGGAGCGCCACCACGCTTCCCAAGCGGCGCACTATCCAGTGCGCCACCGGGCCGGCCCTTACATAACATTTCTAAGCCTCAGTTTTCCCATCTGTAAAATAAGGATAACAAGAGTTAGCTAGTCATTGTGTTGGAGTGAGCAGGCCTGAAGCATGTTGCGACCTCAAACTGCATGGGCTCTAAAAGACTTTAACATGACGGTTTTTTTCTTGGCATGCATTTCTCCAAGTTCCCTCTTTCCCATGGTTTTTTGATATTTTGAACCTTGTTTATGGGGCAAGATGTTATTACTTGCATACATGTAAAGTTGTTTTCCAGCCAGCCTGGAGTTACAAATTTGCCAGGAGGCATGTACTATCCAGACCCTGAGAAACATCAATAAACTATGCTAATTTCACCCTTCCAGCAGGACCCTGAGATAACAACAAGGATGGGAACAAAAACCAGAGCCTTGGTGAGACTATAACAGGCTCCCTCCATGGAGTCCCCAAGGCTCACATTCCTCCTCCCCCCCTGCTTTTCATTTCCCATGTTCCATTCCCTCAGCCCCCTCTTTAAAAACCTCTCAGTAAACCTGAGTCTTTGACTTGGCTTTAGACTGGCCACTCTCCTTCAAGTTTACTGGAGAGATGGGTTAGCCTAACATCTCTCCTCAGGTCACTGGTATTCCTGAATAAAAGCTGACTTCCATTTTCACCAACATTTGACTTTTGGGTTGTTTATTTTTGAAAGGGAACAGGCAGCTGGACCTAAATTCAGTAACAGATTTGGGGGAGCCTCAGCCAGGAGCTGAGTGCCCCCCTGTATCAATAGGGCTATTGTAAGCATTAAATGAGATGAATTGGCACAGAGGAGCTCATCAATAAACAATAATTATTGTTATCATCCCATTGTTTTTCTCCTTGAGGTTATTCATAGCCAACCTCACTATACCTACTGCAGCTCCTTAGCCTACAAACAGGCATATTCTGGTGGAATATCTTGTTACTAGAGGAAATAGAGAAAAGTAATGTCAAGGAGACACCGCAGATGTCTGATGGCAGCCTTCTGAGCCAACAGCACACTTGATAGGAATCAAAATGATCAAAACAAATGACAAGGCTCAGAGCAAGAGGCAAATTGTTCCCCGGTCTGGCTGCTCAATAGAAAAAGAAATAGTTATCCTGGGTCTAAAGCTTCATCCCCACTGGATTCTTGTGTTTCATATCCCTTTAAGGTTAGAGCCACCTTTCAAAAAGAATAATTAAATCTGGAAAGACATGGGGTATGCAGGTCTTGCAGTGCTTTTAAACAGGAAGCCTCATAGCTCATGGAGGGAAATAGCTGGTAGCAAAGCTGCTTTCCTACCTCACCTACCCAAAGAACTACTCAATCCCAGGAAGAAGGTACAGAAGAGTGTCTCAACAAACACAAGTTGACCCAACTTTAAGTTGTCTACATAAAAAATTGATTCTGCCCACAAACTAACTGACACATTTTGGAACATTTTTGGCTTGCTTAATAAAAATTGTTATATTTAGTAATCATATAAAAACAGAGATTGCATTCATGACAACAAAAAATGAAATACCTAAGAATTAATATCCTGCAAGATGCGTACAATCTATACAAAGACAACTTCAAAATGTTATTGAAAGATATGAAAGATTTTAATAAGTCAAAATCTAAACAGTGTTCCTAACTGAGAAGATATAAAATTGTAAAGATATCAGCTCTGTCCTAATTAATTTGGGGACAACTCAATGCCAATCAGAATGCCTACAAGTTTTTCCTTAAAGAATTCAACAAAATAATTGTAAATTTCATCTGGAAAAAAATGAATAAAGAAATACTATATCATACTTTTTATTCATTTTTATTAATTTTGTATTTTACTTGCTTTTACAGCTTTATTGAGATATATTTCACATAACCATAAAATTCACTTTGTTAAATTAGTGGTTTTCAATATATTCATAGAGTTGGGCAACCATCACCGCTACTTAATTTTTCAATTCAAAAAAAAAAAAACCCTGGCTTCCAGTCAAGATGGCGGAATAGACGGTCCCCAGAATCACTCTCTCCCAGATATCAGCCAATTTACAACTATGAAAAAGCAACAACAGGCAAGCTGGGGTTGTTGGAGCTCAGGGGAAGAGGAGGAGAGACCTACGGAGTACATGAAGGCAGGAGAAGCTACGATGAGAGAAAGAAAAAACTGCTCTGAGCATTTCTTGCTTTGGCCACTTTAAGGCTGGAGCTAATGGGCACATGGAGCAGGAGCCAGCAAAAGCCACAGCTGTGCCCTTTGAATGGAGTTGCTCAGAGATGGCAGGGGAGAAGAGGATCTTAGTAGCCCCCAGGACAGCAAGACCGCTAATAGGATTCCTGTGGACCCACATAGGAGTGAGCAGCCACAACAAGTGAAAACAAAGAGCCACTCCGAGGCTGGTGAGTCATTGCGAGGGACCAGTGCCTGGCTCATCCCATGGGAAGTGTTTGCAGCATGGGTGGTAGTGGAGACGGGCATGCTGGTACAACACTGGGGCACAGCAAGTACAGCTGATCTGCACCCCAATTAGCATAGGACCACTCAGAGAAGACAGGTCAGGTATACATAATTGCATGGGGTGTAGTTTGATGAAAAGACCCAGGCCCAGATCAGAGTTTCTACACAAGCCAGGTGCACCAGGTATCTGGAGAGCCAGAAGAACCTATAAGGTCAACTATTATAACCTGAGCTGCACAAAAAGCCTTCCCTACGGAAGCAGCACCAAAGCAGTAATTTAGCTCAATGACAGAGCTCAAGTACTGGTCCTAAAAGGAAGTTCCCCCACTTTAGAAGTAAGCAAAGGACAAAAATTTAGTTCCTGCCCAGGCACACTGCCAGTGCCTTGGGGCCCACCCAGGGACCTAAGGCTTGGAGTCAGGGACCAAAACCCCCTCCCACAACCAGGCGCACTGCCCAGTGCCAAGGAGCATGCCAAAAACATCACCTCCATATGGGTGGCCCTCCACAGCCACCACAACAACCATAGCTGCTGCAAAAGTGGCTAGATGCCACAACCATCAAGTAGATGGTCTGCCAGCCCCTGGAATGCATCAACACAAGGAGAGTCACCAGCAGAGACCAAAGAAAAGAAGAGGATGTCTCTCTCCACAAAGCCCATTTCAGAATGACAAAAGAAGCATCTGCTCTACCATAATATCGGGGGACCTGAACGCACCTCTCAGCATTGGACAGATCATCTAGGCAACAAATCAACAGAGTAAACATTAATCTTCCCAAAGGAGAAAAGAAATCTAGGGTAATTAGAGCAGGAAGGAGGGAGGGAGAGAGGGACGGGGATAGACTGGACAAAGGGCATAAAGAATAAGTACAATTTGTAACAATATATATACTAGACATATGTTGATTAAATCAATATTACAACATTGAACCCCCAAAATATGTATCATCAATTATGATTCAATAAAATTTTTTTTAAAAAACTCATACCCATTAAAAAACATTCACCTTTCCCATCCCCCCATCCTACCCACCCTAGCCCTAGGTAACAACTACTTTTTCTCCCTATGGATTTGTCTAGTCTGGGCATTCTATGTAAAGAGAATCATACAATATCTGATCTTTTGTGACTGGCTTCTTTAATTTAGAGTAATGTTTTCAAGGTTTCTATAGTAAAGAATTTAACCTCACCCAGAGATCTAGCCTTTGTCCTTCGCTGCTTCTTTCTAAGCTCTTGAAATGTCATGCCTAATAGGGCTGACTGTCTTTGTTAGCCTGAAGGTCTTGGGTCTTTTTAATTTCTTGATAGTGTCCTTTGAAGAACAAAATTTTAATTTTTTTCTTTCTTTTTTTTTTTTAAAAAAGATGACTGGTAGGGGATCTTAACCCTTGACTTGGTGTTGTCAGCACCACGCTCTCCCAAGTGAGCTAACCGGCCATCCCTGTATAGGGATCCAAACCTATGGCCTTGGTGTTATCCCTACCACACTCTCTCAAATGAGCTATGGGCCGGCCCTTAAAATTTTGATTTAGTCAAAAATATCTATTTTTTCCTTTGTTGCTCGTGTTTTTGGTGTCATGTCTAAAAATCCTTCACCAAATCCAAAGTCATGAAGATTGATCCCTGTGGTTTTTCCTAAGAATTTTATAGTTACATCTATGTCTTTGATTTATTTTGAGTTAATTTTTGTATGTGGCATAAAGTAAGGGTCCAACGTCATTCTTTTGTGTGTGGATATCCCCTTCCCCAACACCATTTGTTGAAAACACTATTTCAACAAATAGTCCTGGATGGTCTTGGCATCCTTGTCAAAAATCAGTTCACTATAGACATGTGGGTTTATTTCTGGACTCTCAATTTTATTCCATTGATTTATGTCTCTATGTTTATGCCAGTACTAGACTGTCTTGATTACTATAGATTTGTAATAAATTCTGAAGTTGAGAAATGTAGGTTTTCCAACTTTGCTCTTTTTACTTATATTTTTATTATGAAAATTTTCATATATATGTATATAGAAAAGTTGAAACAATAGGTCAATAAACACCTATACAGCCCCCCATCTAAACTCAACAATTGTTAACATTTTGCTGTATTTGCATGCTCGCTCTCTCTCTCTCTCTCTCACTATAAACATACACATACACACATGCAGTTTTTTATTGTTGTTGAGGAGAACTATTTGGATGTAAATTGTATACATTTCATCCCCAAACCCTCTGGCATGCATATCCTAAGAATAAGGACATTATTCTATTTAACCATTGTATTAGTTCATTTCTGTTGCTTATAACAGAAATACCTGAAACTGGGTAACTTGTAAAGAAACAATATTTATTGCTTATAGTTTCAGAGGCAGGGAAGTCCAAAGTCCAGGGAATACATCTGGTGAAAGCTTTGTTCTTTGTGGTAACTCTACAGCTACACAGGGTATCACATGCGAAATGGCAGAAGCAGAGAGAAAGAGCCTAATCTCCTCACTGCCTCTCCTTTTAAAGCCACCAGAACCACACCCAGGACCACCATCAAATCATCAGAGGATTAATTCATTGACTAGGGCATGGTCCTCACAATCTAATCACCTCTTCAAGGTCCTACCTTCCAATTATCCTAATAGGATTTCCTACCCTCTTAGCACTGTCACAGTGAGGGTTAAGTTTCTAGTACATGGAATTTGGGGGACACAATTCAATCCACAGCAACCATGATGTCATTAATACTCTGAAGAAAATTAGAAAAAAAATCCATAATGTAGTCTACTATCAGTTCATATTCAAATTTCTGAAATGTCCCACAAATATCTTTTATGGTTTTCCCCAGTTGAACTAGAATCCAATCAAGGTCTACTCATTGTATTTGGTATGTCTCTTTGGTCTCTTTTCATCTATTCTATAACACTGACATTTTGAAGAGTCTAAGCCAGTTGTCTTGTAGAATGTCTCACATTCTGGATTTTTCTGATTGTTTCCTCATGCCATTTAATTTGTTCCTCTAACCCCTAGATTTCTTGGCTTGACCAGGAAATTGGGGAATTTCCTACTGGAAGTACCTAATGTCAGATTGTTCCCCAATCAGTGATGCTAACGTGATGACAGCCAGATCTCTCCATTGTAAAGATACTTTTTTTTTTTTTTTTTTTTGCAGCTACTAAGTAATCTTTGGATCTAGTCTTTTAAATGATGTTTTAATGCAAACCAATACTTTGATTAAAAATTTTTTTAAAGATTGGGAGGACATATGATAGACATCTAAAAAGAAAGAACAGTGAGGTGGGACAACTCTACTTTTTACCAGAGAATGATTGTAAAGCAGCAATAACTAAAGCATAATGGCATCAGAGCATAAAATACTGATATTGAAATAAATTCAAACATACATCACATAGGAGAAAAGAATGTTAGCCAGAAGATACACCAGAAATAAAATTGAGTTCAATTGCTTTACTTTACAGATGCTCAAGAAGCTTAATAAATTGTGTTAAGAGCAATTAAATTAAGGCCAGAAAATCATAATTATTTTTGAGTGCTTACTCTATGGGCACATTGTTCCAAACACTTTACATGATTAACTCATTTAATCCTCCCAACAACTTTGTGAGAATAGGTTATTTAGTACTTACTTTCTCCTTTTTTTTTTTTTTTTTTTTTTTTTTTTCAGTGAGAAAACTGAGACAGAGAGAAGTTAAGTGACTTACCCAGGATCCTCATCTAGTAAATTAGAAAGCTGGAATGGGAACCCAGGAAAGCTGACTCCAAAATCTGTGATTAATTACTTCACTCTACCATCTCACTAGTTATGTTACTTGTGGCTACACAGCCACAGCTAATTAGGAAACAAGTTAAGCTCTAGGTTATTTGAGAACAGATTTCACCCTGTATCTGGAATTCCAAGAATCGAGTGAATTTATTATTTCTTGCAACATAAAGCAGCATCCTTTCAGGCCTGCACTGGCTACCTATCTATGGTAATTAGGGAAGGATGGACAAGGAAGATACAGCACAGCCAAACACCAGGCCCCTTCCTCCACAAAACCCAACAAAGCACTTGGCCTTGGTATAATATCATATCACTTTTGCAGTAGATTGGCCTTCTTGTTGCAATCTTTGGTAAGATTGCTATTAAAATCAGTTGCTATTATCTATGCACCCCAAGGACAGCCAGCAACTGTGACTGGTGGAAATGCCTTGCACATTTGCCTCTGGGGAAAATGAGTAGATTGTGAAAGCTTTTCTCCACCCCTTTCTTTCAATCCTGCATCCCAGGTCTTGTTCTACGTCTTACTGATTTCCCATGTTAATTATTTTATCCTTGTCCTCAGTGGCCTCCTTTGTCTCTCATTGCCATAGAAACCCATTTTGCCTTAAGAATTGTCTTTCTTGCCAGTTTCTTTGACCCAGGCCCTCTACTTAAGTCCTCCTTCAGCTCCAAATCACCTGCTGAATTAATTCTAAGCTCCTTGATCTTGACCTCGGGGACCTTCTCTAATTCGTTCCTCTTTTATTCCTTTTTTTGAAATAATACATTCCTGAAGCAAAGGTTAAAGCAGATCACTGTCAACCAAAATATGAGCTGTAATAACTAATATATTTACAAAGAACTTTAGAGTTGAATAAAAACTTAGGGGCCGGCCCATGGCTTCCTTGGGAGAGTGTGGTGCTGATAAAACCAAGGCTGTGGGTTCAGATCCCTGTATAGGGATGGCCGGTTAGCTCACTTTGGAGAGCATGGTGCTGACAACACCAAGCCAAGGGTTGTGATCCCCTTACCGGTCACGGGAAAAAAAAAAGACAAAAACAAAAAAAAACTCATATCTTCAGATTCCCAGACTATGGATGTTACACTACACACTATCATTAATAAACTTGTTTTGTTCTTTCAGCAGCTGGGTGGTAAGTGGATCTGAATCCTTAACCTTGGTGTTACCAACACCATGCTCTAACCAACAAAGCTAACTGGCCAGCCAATAATCCTGTGTATTGCTAGGGCTAGGGCTCACAGACCCCTCAAGCCCATTGTACAGACTGGGTCACAAACCCTTCACACACAGGTCCAGGAGCTAGCTAGATCCTGGGAGCTGTGGGTAAAAAATTATTAGGCTTTATTCGAAGGTAAAAGCAACTGCCTAGTGGCCTCCCAGAACATCTCGAGAAGCACCGTGTATCAGAGCCATTAGACCTTTATACTTAAGTCCATAGCCCAGGACACCTGGGTGCACATGTGCAATTACATTAGACAATAACCAAGGAACACCTGGGTGCACGTGGATATTTACAGCAAATGCTCAGCAAGATTCTGAACATCTGAGGGGCCCTGACCATTTTCCTATATTTTCCATACAACCTGAATTTACCAAAATAGTTTTTCTTTTGATTATATCCTGTGGTAGGCAGGATTCTAAGATATTCCTCAGGATCTCCTCCTTACCCTATCCCACTCCACCTCCGCAGTACATGCTCTGCATAATCCCTACAGCCGTGACTATGATAAGCAATCCCTCCCCTGATTGTGTTATGCTACAGTAGCACAGCTGGTCTTAAGACAGGAAGATCATCTAGGTGGGACTGAACTAATCGGTATTAAAGTCATATAAAAATATATAAACAGGCTGGCCAGTTAGCTCACTTGGGTGGTGCTGAAAATACCAAGGGCAAGGGTTCAGATCCCCTTACCAGCCAGCCATTAAAAAACAAACAAAAAACGACGTTACAGGGCATAGGTCCAGCTGCCTGACCCCTTTCAAAAACAAACCACTCAGGCACATCGCCAGTGCCTCAGGGTCTACCTGGTAACCCAAGGCATGGAGCCAGGGACTGGACACCCCCCCATACACAAGCAGGCACACTTCCAGCACCAAGGAGCATGCCAAAAACACCACCTCCATGTGGGTGGCCCACCACAGCCACCACAACAACCATAGCTTGCTGCAAAAGTGGCTAGATGCCACAACCACCACGCAGATGGTCCGCCAGCCCCTGGAGTGCACTGACACAAGGAGAGTCACCAGAGGAGACCAAAGAAAAGAAGAGGATGTCTCTCTCCACAAAGCCCATTCCAGAGTGACAGAAGAAGTATCTGCTCTACGATAACATTGGGGAACCTGAACACACCTCTCAGCATTGGACAGATCATCTAGGCAACAAATCAACAGAGTAACCATTACTCTTTCAGAGGGAGAAAAGAAATCTAGGGTTATCAGTGGAGGGAGGAGGAAAAAGAAGGGGATAGGGAGAGATTGGACAAGGGGCATAAAGAATAAGAAGAATTTGTAACAATATATATACTAGTAATATTGATTTGATCAACATATGTCAACATCGAACCTCAAAAATATGTGTAATCAATTATGATTCAATAAAAATTTTATAAATAAATAAATAACCACTCAATAGTCAAATGCTGGTGAAAATGGAAGTCAGCTTTTTTTTTTTTTTAAAAAAGATGACTGGTAAGGGGATCTCAACCCTTGGCTTGGTGTTGTCAGCACCACGCTCAGCCAGTGAGCAAACCGGCCATCCCTATATAGGATCCGAACCCGCGGCCTTAGTGTTATCAGCACCGCACTCTACCGAGTGAGCCACGGGCCGGCCCGGAAGTCAGCTTTTATTCAGGAATATCAGTGAGAGATGTCGGGCTCACCCATCTCTTTTGTAAACCTGAAGGAGAATGGCCAGATTCAAACCATCTTAAAGGCTCAGATTTTCTGAGAGATTTTTAAAGAGGGGGCTGAGAGAATGGAACATGGCAAGTGAAAAGCAGGAAGAAGCAGCATGTGAGCCGCGAGGCTTCATGCAAGGTCTCAGGCGTAAAGTATCTCCAACACTCCATCTGGTTCTGCTCCCATCCTTATTTCAGGGTCCTGCTGGATAGTACATGCCTGGTTGCAAGTCTTCAGCTTCAGGCTGGCTTGGAAACAACTTTACATTCATGTAAATAATGTCACCTTGCCCCAAAACCAAGGTGCAAAGGATCAAATAACCAAGGGAAAAGGGAACTTGGAGAAATGCATGCCAAGAAAAAAAAACTGTGTCTTTTAAAAATTTGCCTACAGTGCATGTGATTTTAGGTCCCAACATGGCTTCAGTCCTGCTCACTTCATCAACGTCAACAACGCAGAGATCACATTTTGAGATGATGGATGGCTTGAGCAGAGAGAGAATAAACTCCTCATTCATGCTCCTTTTAGAGCCACCAGAACCCCATTATTCCAAGAATGGATCAATCCTTCCACCAAGATAGAGTCCTCACAATCCAATCACCTCTTCAAGGCCCTGCCTTTCAATTACCATAATAGGATTTCCCACTGTAGAGCTAGGGCTGGGTCTCTGGTGCTCACAGACCCCTCGAGCCCTTTCACAAACCCTTCACACACAGGTCTGTGAGCTAGGTAACAGCAAAAAGGTCCTTGGAGCCGTAGGTGAAGAAAGAATAGTCTTTATTCAGCATGCACACATCTAATAGCTAAGCAGTACACAGAGAAACTCAGAAACTCAACCACTACGAGCAAAATCCAAAGAAAAACTGAGCAGCTGCCAGCAGAGTAAAGGTGCTCTATGTTTAGACAGAGCTCTGCTGGCCAGCTCTGCTTCACAAACTGCAGAACACACACAAGCAACAAACTAGAAAGATACATGGGTGCACATGGGCACTAACCCCACCCACACAACTTGTTTACAAAGAAATAACCAGACCTGAGCCAGGGAGCCTGACTAAATTATCCTATTTTCCCCACACCCACCCTGTTAACACTGTCACAGTGGAGGTTACGTTTCTAATACATGGACTTTGTGGGGCACGATTCAATCCATAGCTCCTACTAACAATCCCAAATCTATACGTTATGTACAATCAGTAGAAAAACTGATGTAATGATTGGGGGGGCTGTCCTGTAATCTCCGCATTGATTCTCTCCCTTTTGCGTGATTACAAAATGCTGTATTCTGCGGACCTCCTTTGATGCATATTCCAAGACAACTTGGCTGTGTGTCTTCAGGGACTGCATTTCCTCATATGAGTATACACACAAACAAACTCCTTGCTGTATACTTTTGGCCTCACCATCTTTTTTTAGGTCAACAGTGTGAATGCATTCAGAGCCTCCAAGAACTCTCCGTTCGCCAGTCTCACATTTTCCTGTTGTTTTAAAACACCCATCACCCCTTCACTCAAAGTTGCTGTCCAAGGAAGGCTTTTGGATTTAGGACCCCTACTAGGGCAGAGGTTATTTATTTAATTAATAAAATTAAGCGGCTTAAAAGGTATCTCCTACTTCGTTGTTTTGCCTAGGGAACGCCCTATCATGTGACGTTATTTGTCTGATTGAGTTATGCGTTTGCTCTTAGCTGATGCGATTATCCCATGATAAAAGCTCGGTCTGAGTCTGGCCGGTTACTCAGTCAGTCCGAGCGCGGGGCTGACAACAGTGAGGTCGAGCATCGGTCCGGCACCAGCCAGCTGCCAAAGGACAGAACACTTGGTCTGCTCAGAGCAGAACCGAATTGGCCTCGTGTTCCCGGAACTACAAGTCCCAGAAGGCCTTGCAGCCCGGGCGCCCGCGCGTCGCGAGCCGCTTCCTTTCCGCCGCCGGTCGCCAGAAAAGACCCGCCCCGCTCTGCTGTCGCTCGCGCTGGAAGAAGCGGAAGAAGATGGCGCTCACCAGGTGGGTTGTCGATTCCGGTCCTCAATACGGAAGGGTCTGGGAGGATCCACCTTTTTCATTTCTCTGCCCTCGCTCTCCGGGCAGTGACTTGGCCCGGGCCACAGCGTGACGTGGGCCGAGACGATGGCTAGGCCCTCCCGCCGGCCGCCGCGGCGACTAGGCCTCGTTGAGGCTGGGGTCTTTCCTGAGCGGCTGCCCGGGTTGGGTCGCCCCCACGCTAGGGCCGAAAGCCGCGACGTGGCCTCAAACGCTGCGTCGTCGCACGTGTTTTTCGCTTAAGCCTCCTGGGGTGTGGACAGCGCTGTCTTAGGGCCGCGGCTGCTTGGACCCGGCGGGGTGAAGCCCCGGGAGGCGACTGCGCGACTTTCCGCCGTTCGTCTGCGGTGGTCTCTTTCCTTTCCCTGTCCATTCCGTTTCCCGAAAAGAGGATTCCTGAAAAAGGGGACCCGGTGTTGAACAGAGGTTTTAAATTAGTCACAGTAGTGGCCGCTGTCCACTCATTTGCGCTGCTGCTCTGCACTTTAACTTTGGACCTTAGAATGTCTTCCGTAGATAGAACCACCTCAGATTTTTGCTGTACTCGGTTGCCCTGGTAACCGTCTGTAAAGTGCTCCCTGCCTTTAAGATGATTTAAGTGGGAGACCCTAAGAAGTTACATAACTCCAATTGGCTCGCGACCTTGCTGCCCCATCTAAGTAGGAAAACTTACGGTGAGAACTCAGCAGGAAAAGTCTAGTGTTAAAAAAAGGTTGTAAAGAAAGTAATCATTTTAGGACATCATCTTGAGCCCTTTTAACACACTTCATTCTTCTCATCCATAATTTTCCTGGCTGATGAGAGTATGAATTAGGATTTTATTTTATTTTTTTCCTTTTTGTCTTTTTTTGTGACCGGTAACGGAATCGCAACCCTCAGTGTCGCGCCCGTACCGCGACCGGCAATGGGATTGCAACCCTCGGTGTCGCTCCCGCACCGCGCTCAACCAGTGAGCGGACTGGTCTCTATATGGGATCCGAACCCTCCGCGGGAGCGCTGCCGCACTCCCAAGCGCCGCCGCACTCCCAAGCGCCGCCCTCTAACGAGTGCGCCACCGGGCCAGCCCAGGATTTTTTGTTTTAATCAGAAAAATTCTTTCGGGAATTTCTGTTCAATGCCTTGGTCTATCCTAGGGATTGTGTATACATAGGAAACCTGACTGTCTTTGGCTGCAGGGAAGATCAATATAAGGCATACAGATACAAAACAGGTAGATAACCACTTTGTGTTGTTTTTTGTGTAGTACTAACCTTAGTGCAAAAAGAATTAATGGAATGAGCTGTATGGAGAGTTTCCTTTAATAAATGTTATAGGCAGCAAACATTTGAGCCCCCCCCCCCCCCATGAGAGGCACTGTGACATAGACTAGTAGAGTTATGAGTGAAGGCTTTTGTGGAAAAGGTGGAATTTGAAATAGGCACACAGGAAAAATACCAGAGATGTCATGGGTGTCGTGTGCTTAAAATTGCAATAGCAGAATGCAATCTTTTCATGGTCAGACTTGGGGACTACATAGCTTCCATATGGTGTTCATTGGTATCCTTTGTAATATCCTTTATGGTAAACCAGAAAATGTAACTTTCCATAAGTTCTGTGAGCCATCTTAGCAAATTAATCACACCCAGGTAGGGGGTGGTGGGAGGTCCCGTTTGTAGCCAGTAGGTCAGAAGTATGGGTGGGCCCGACTTGAGATTGGCATCTCAAGTGGGACAGTCTTGTGGGATTGAGCCCTTAAGCTGTGGGATCTGACACTGTCTTCAGGTAGATAGCATCAGAATTGAATTAGCGGACTCCCCTTGGTGTCCATCAGAGAATCCGGAGAATAGATTGCTTGCTTGGTGTTGTCACACATCTGGTGTCAGAAATGTTGTGTGCTGTGTTGATTGTTGAGTGAGATAGTAAGAGAAACTGAGTTCATTTTTCCTGTATTTTTACACTCCCTGTCCTCATGGAGCTTACATGCTAGTAAGACAGACAAACTGTGTATGAGTAAAAAAAATCAGTAATGCAATTTCAGGTAGTATATGCTAGGAATAAAATAAGGATTAGAGAGTTTGGGGTTGAGTGGCTATTTTCGACAAAGTGGTCAGAAAACAGCTCTAGGTCAGTGTGATTGAGCAGAGACATGAATGTTAAGATGCAAGCCACTAAAAGATCTGGGACAGAGTTTTCTATAAAAGCTTAGGAAAAATGTTCTTCATAAATAGCATATTTTATGGTAGAGGGAATAGCAAATGTAAACATCCCGAGATGGCTTGTTTAAGAACAGGCAAGAAGGCTGTCATAAAGGTGGTGAGTGTGAAGGGTAGAGTGTATTCATTTCTTCTGCGAACATTTAAGGAGCCCCTGCTGTTCTAGACAATGCATGAAGAGTTAGGGATGAAAGCAGCAGAAGCCATGATTCCTGCCCTCAAGTTGCTCACCGTCTAGTGAAAGAAGGATGGGGGCCAGCCCGGTGGTGCACTGGATAAGTGCGCCGCTTGGGAAGCGCGGCGGCGCTCCCGCCCGAGGGTTCGGATCCCACATACAGACCGGTTCCCGCTCACTGGCTGAGCGAGGCGCGGGAGCAGCACCGAGGGTTGCAATCCCGTTGCCGGTCTCCGGTCCGGTCTGGGGGCAACACTGAGGGTTGCGATCCGTTGCCGGACACGGAAAAAAAGACAAAAGACAAAAAAAGAAAGAAGGATGGGTAAATGAATAGATGATTGCAATACAGTAAGATAAATGTACTAGGAGTGGTGTGTAGAGGGTCTGGTGGGAGCATAGATGGGAGGCACCTAACCCAAATTTGGGGAAATCATGGAACAGCTCCAAATAATCAAACGTTTATGAAACATATTGAACAGTATGTATATAGACATTGTGCCTACTGGTTCATGGATTTTTTTATTTAATACTTATAAGAACCATGGGCTGTTTAGTTAGCTCACTTGGTTAGAACACGGTGCTGATAACACCAAGGTGAAGGGTTCAGATCCTGCACTGGCTAGCCACAAAAACAAAAACAAAGAACCTTGAAAGGTAGATACTCTCATAATCTGTCATTACAGATTAGAAAACAGGTTCAGAGAGATAAGTAATTTATTCAGGTTAGTAAATGGCATAGGTGGGATTCAAACTTTGAGCTCTTAGCCATCACATTACCTGATCTCCCCAGACTGTATTACATACCTCTGATGCATGCTGTCTTAACACTCTATACTTTTGCCTCATCATTTAATGTAATTTGTAACTATGGATTTGTGTGGTTATTTGTCTTTCTCTCCTGCAGGACTGTAAGCTGTCTTTCTCAGTTTGTCTCATTGCCTACCCAGCATAGTGCCTGCACCCAAGTGATCAATAAATATTTTTGATAAATGAATATTCAAGTATTCTTACTAGCCAAGACTCACAAAGTAACCTGAATTATTATTATTATTTTTTTTTTTTTTGTCTTGTCTTTTTCCGTGTCCGGCAACGGATTGCAACCCTCAGTGTTGCCCCCGCACCGGACCGGGGACCGGCAACGGGATCGCAACCCTCGGCGTTGCCCCCGCGCCTCGCTCAGCCAGTGAGCAGGAACCGGTCTGCATGTGGGATCCGAACCCTCGGGCGGGAGCGCCACCGCGCTTCCCAAGCGGCGCACTTATCCAGTGCGCCACCGGGCCGGCCCTCCCTGAATTATTTTTTGTATTAAACATATTATACATCTACCAGAATCCTTTTGTGGTACTTTGGGGTATCACTATAATAACATGTATGACATTTAAAAAGTTGTTAAGAATGGTTAGTAGAGGGCCGGCCCGTGGCTCACTTGGGAGAGTGTGGTGCTGATAACACCAAGGCCACGGGTTCGGATCCCATATAGGGATGGCCAGTTAGCTCACTGGGTGAGCGTGGTGCTGACAACACCAAGTCAAGGGTTAAGATCCCCTTACCGGTCATCTTTTAAAAAAAAAAAGAATGGTTAGTAGAAAGGTTACTTTGATTAAATAATAAGTTACAACCTCAGGACTTCTACTTTTTTTTTTTTTTTTTTTTTTTTTTTTTCCAGCTGGCAGTTGTGGGGATCTGAACCCTTGACCTTGGTGTTACCAGTACCAAGCTAGGGCTTCTGCCTTGATTCTTTGACCTTTTAAGATTTATTTATTTATTTATTTATTAATATTTTTTTTTTATATTCTATGATGTTGCAGAGCAGTTGGGAGAGAGGAGAAGAGAGAAAGGGGGAAGGAAATGTGATAGAAGAAGGGAGGGGGGGCAGGATTGAGGCCTTTGGCACCCCCCTCATTCCCACAGGGGTGACAGGGGGGGGGCTTCCAGCAGAGGCGTGATCATTGCTGGGCTGGGTGTAGATATCAGGGGGATGTGGCAAAAGCCCTCACCCCCCACCACCCCAACTTGGGAACCCGGGACCCTTCTTGCTGCACCTTGGTGACCATCTCTGGGCTGGTTGCAAGTGTTTTGGACAGGGGGTGGCCAAGGCCATGAGGCACTTCCTGCAGCAGCTCAGTGGTTGTCACTGGGCTGGCTATGGGTATCAGGGGGAGTGGCTGAGGCCTGAGGCTCCCCAGTGCCCTGGCTCGGAAGAGCCCAGGGCGCTTCCTGTGGTGCCTTGCTGGTTGTCACTGGGCTGGTTGAGCATGTTGGGGCAGTGTGGCCAAGGCCCTTAGCCCCCACCCTCAGGACTGGTTGCAGGTGTTGGGGGTCATAGCTAAGGCCCCTGGCCCTCCCCTGTTTCTGGCTTGGTAGCTCAGAGGACTTCTGGTCCTTCTAGGTGTTATAGGTGTTCTTTGGTGAAATGATACCTTTTTTTTTTTTTTTTTTTTTTTTTTTAAAAGATGACCGGTAAGGGGATCTTAAGCCTTGACTTGGTGTTGTCAGCACCACGCTCAGCCAGTGAGCGAACCGGCCATCCCTATATGGGATCCGAACCCGGGGCCTTGGTGTTATCAGCACCGCACTCTACCGAGTGAGCCACGGGCCGGCCCCATGGTGAAATGATACCTTTACTAGTTAATACCAAACTTTGTTTCTGGTTGTGGGTACTTTGTTTTTTCTTTCAGTTCTGTGTTGGATTATTTGCTGTTCCCACCATTTAAACTCTGTACTGGAACTAATTTGTTGTCCTTTGCTTACTTCTAAAATGGGGGACCTTCCTGTGGGGACCAGTACTTGAGCTGTGTGGTTGAGCTAAATTGCTGCTTTGTGCTGATTCCCTAGGGAAGGCTTTTTGTGCAGCTCAGGTTTTAATGGTTGACTTTATAGGTACTTCCTGGTCTAGAGAAATCTGGTGCACCTGGTTTGTGTAGAAACTCTGGTCTGGGCCTGAGTCTTTTCATCAAACTGCACCCCATGCAATTCTATATTCCTGACCAGTCTCCTCTGAGTGGTCCTATGCTGACTGGGGGGCAGATCAGCTGTCCTTGCTGTGCCCCAGTGTTCCTCCAGTGGGCCCATCTCCCCCACCGCCCATGCTCCAAATACTTTGCATGGGACAGGTTATGCTCTGGTCCCTTGTGATGATTCACTGCCTCTGAGTGGCTCCTCACTACTATGTGGATCCATGGGAACCCTATTAGTGGTCTTGCCGGCCTGGGGGCCACCGAGGCCTTCTTCTCTCCTTCCACCTCCAAGCAACTTAGTCCGAAGGGCACAGCTGTGGCTTTTGCCAGTTCCTGCTCCTTGCGCTTAGCAGCTCCAGCCTGGAAGCAGCTGGGATACGAAACAGTCGGTCAGAGCAGTTTTTTCTTTCTCTCATTGTGGCTTCTCTTGCCTTCATACACTCCGTAAGTCTCTCTTCCTCTTCCCCTGAGCTCTAGTGGCCCCAGCTTAGCTGTTGTTGCTTTTTCATAGTTGTAAATTAGCTGATTTGTGGGAGAGAGTGACGCTGGGGACCGTCTATTCTGCCATCTTGACCAGAAACCAAAACCAATGTTCTTATTAAACACCAAACCTCAGACTTAAAGCAGTACAGGTGGGGTGGGGAGAAGAAGTGAAGAACTACACTAAACAGATGCTTTAGAATTTTCTGTACTTCAACAGCTGGCTTAAGACCAGCTGTGCTCCCTGGCTGTGAGGAAGACACCAGACCTCCTGAAGCTGCAGCCACAGCCCAGTCTGTCCTCCCTGTTGAGGCTGAGTCAGCTGGGCTATCATAGCATTCCTTTCAAGCATCACCAACTCTGATTCCTGAGCCGCAAATGCTCCTCTTGCCCCATCAGGGGTATTGCTACATGGGCTTCTGCAAACATCCCCTCCTCCAAGAAGTCCACCATCCTTGGTGGCTACTGGACTCTCCTCCTGGACAGGCGTGTCGACAGCCGAGTCCTTCCTCTTCACCGTCTTTTTCTTCGAATGCACACAGTCACCTTTTGTTTTTCTCTGTATGAAGTGAGCGAGTCCGAGTGCTTCCTGGGGAGCAGCGCCCCGAAGTTCCCTGAAGGAAGGAGCTAGCACTCAACACCTCCCACATCCATCCTCTCGGGAGTCCAGCCCCACAGCAAGACCCGCAACGGTGTGGGCCGCTCGGGGCACATGTATTCAGGTGCAACGGCCGCAGGAGCTCCTGGGGCACTGCCGGGGCCTCGCCACGAAAAGCAGAATCTGAGCGCAGGTCCACAGGGACTCGAGTGGGACAAGCAGGGACAGCCCTGCCAGGCCCGCGCTGGCTCCATGCCAGCAGTCTCCCTGGCTTAAGATTTCAATTTCATTGTAAAGTAAATACCCTTTGGAAAATGCACTTAAATATGCAACTCGTGTTTTCTTTCTTGTATAACCTCTTACATTCAGTTCTAATTCTTGTTCTTTTATTTTATTATTATTTTTTTTTATAAAGATGACCGGTAAGGAGATCTCAACCCTTGACTTGGTGTTGTCAGCACCACGCTCAGCCAGTGAGCAAACCGGCCATCCCTATATAGGATCCGAACCCGTGGCCTTGGTGTTATCAGCACCGCACTCTACCGAGTGAGCCACGGGCCGGCCCTAATTCTTGTTCTTTTATATTGATATTAAAATAGTTAAAAGTAAGGAGCATAAGAATAAATAGTTAACAATAAGGAGTATAAGAATAGCAAGGATACTTAGAAAACCATATACTGGACAGTTGGCCCCTGGGTGATCGAGAATGTTTAGTCAAATTAAATGTAAGAATTTTTTTTTAATTCTGGCTTCTATTATCTTTGCTTTTAGCTTTTTACCTGCACCTACTCAGCTATCTCAGGACCAGCTTGAGGCTGAAGAAAAGGCAAGATCTCAGAGATCACGGCAGACCTCACTGGTCTCATCCCGAAGAGAACCTCCCCCATACGGGTACCGGAAAGGCTGGATACCTAGGTTATTAGAGGTAAATATGGATCTTCAGTTGGATTTATTAACTGTGCTGAAACTTAATACCCTTGTAAAATAAATTTAAACCCTAGAACCTCTGATTATTATTTTTTTTTTTTAAAGATGACCACTGAGGTGGATCTTAACCCTTGGCTTGGTGTTCTCAGCACCGCACTCTCTCACTGATCCACGGGCCGGCCCTTAGAACCTCTGATTATGAATGTCAGTGTGATGGGAATTCTGGTTGTGTGCTCTCAAGACATATATTTCTCTTAGATTTATCTTTTTCTTCTTATTATCACTGCTTTGTGATCACTAGAGAATTGCACCATTTTGTGTCTTTTTATATCAAACTATTAAACATGTACAAAAGAAACTAGCATACCTTTTATAAATCCAGAGATTGTAGCATATGGAAAATAATGGGAAAGTAAGAGATAAAAATAAGAGTGATAAAAGTAAGTGGATTTCATGTTCGGACTTCCCTTTCCCCTAATAATACCACATAACCCTGAAGAGAAAAACCTTCCTCCAGAGAAAATTCCAGTAGCATTTCCTTTGATTTCCTTCTCTTCATCTGTTTTCTTATCTTCAATTTGAGAATGTTAATACATGACTGATATGCAGATTAGATACATTTTTAGGAGGTATAAGAGACAAAATTTGATGGTTGATTTGGAAGCAATGAGAGAGAAGGAAGAATCTGGAATGATCCTTTCTATCTCTAGCTTGTTCACAAAGAACAAACTGCCTTGGCAGCACCTAATCTCCTAATTACTCAGAATCCTGTACATCAGTTCAACACATATTCCTTTCCCTACTTACAGGGCAGCCTTCCCATGCTTGCCCGCCTTTCTTATATAGAAAGAAAAGCTAACATTTGAGACTCAAATATTTTGCCTTCCCAAGACCTACTCCACGAGACCTCCTCAACTGTCATCAAACCTGTTTCTTCTCCTCCCAATATTCATTCTGACTACAGCAAATTTTCCTCCTCCATATCCCATGGAATGTACCTGCCCTATTAAAAATCTGAAGGGCCTATAATATTTATTTTTGCACTCAGTCATTTTTGCTTTGTCACTTGCTTATATTCTGTCCTTATATGATTATGATTTTTACTTTACAAACATGAAGGCTCATGCCTTTTTTTATATGCCTGTAAGTAGTGGTCACAGTATTCATTGAATTGAAACTCATTGCTTAGAACTGTACAAGAAGCCATCTCCCATGTTTTTCATTCTCCTGCCTATGAGACTCTTTACAGAGCCTAGAAGACAAATACCCAACTAGATCACATCTTGTCCTAACATATTCCTTGTCTTTTTTTTTCTTGGCTCTCCTCTGGTCCTTATGCATTCTAGTATATGAAGACCAGTCTTACTATAATTATTAAGGGATTTTTTTGTTGCTTTTTTCCTGTCTGATAGGGTAATTTGTGAGAAACAGAGCAAAATAAAAGATCATCAAGAGTGCTGTAATGTCCTCTTATCTGGGGCAAAAAGGTGGTGATTGGCATTATCTAATAGAGGAGTTGAGTGTCTCTTTTGAGAGATTATAGGTATTCTTTGGCCTTTCAATAGATTACAGAATGTGGGTGGCAGGCATCATAATAACATACAATGGAAATCTCATCCTTGCATTTCAGCATTATGACATTAGGTTGCTAATTTTTTAAATCTTACTAGACTATCAAAGGTTTCATATATCTTGATGGAACAGAACAGTTTATTTGAAAATCAAACCAAAATGGCCAGCTAATCTGAAAATGCCATAGATGCTGTGGGAGGGGAGTGAATGTTCTGTGAAAGAAGGCATTTTGTTCTAGTTTTCAAAGTAAAAGCTATGATTTTGTGGCAAGCTTAATGACCACATAATGCTGGATCTACAGTTCTGAAGTGCTTATTATAGTTGAAGAACTCTAGCAAATCTGAGCATGTGTCAGATTGATGGCCTGGTTACAGGAAGCACTTTTCTTAGGAATGCTTTAACTATTTCAGCCTAATTTACAAGAAAATGTCTCTCTCAGCTTTATTCTGTTGGTTTTCAAAAATTTTAAAGCTCTCCATACCAAATAAGCATATTGTACCTAGGGACTCATATGTCCTAGATCTAATGGAGTATTGTTTGAAGAAATCTTGTAAAAGTGGATATTTTCATGACTTTTTTCATCAAACACCCTCTAAATGGTTAATTTTAGTATGTTTTTCCTATCCTTTCTTAGTAATACTGATTTGGCTTTTGAGCTAAAAGAAAGGTATTTCAGAGTAGTAGAACATAACAAAGCTTTTTGGAGTCAAAAGGTCTGGGTTCAAGTGATACCTATACTAGCTGTGAGACCTTGGGAAAAATCACTTAATCTTTCCAAACCTGAATTTTTTCCATATGAAAATATGAGGATGTTGAAGAGTTATAAGAATTAAATGAGATAATTTAAGTGTAAATTATATTTGGTAAATTATAAGATACTAAGTAAATATTACTAAATTTTTTAAAACTACTTAAAAATTGATTTTCCCATTTGATGATATGCCTTTTTTTAATATTAAACTTTATTGACAGACTTTAGCTTGTTCTACTTTAGAAGTCTTAGTTCTCTCGGGCCGGCCCAGTGGCTCACTTGGGAGAGTGCGGTGCTGATGACACCAAGGCCCCGGGTTCGGATCCCATATAGGGATGGCCGGTTCGCTCACTGGCTGAGCGTGGTGCTGACAACACCAAGTCAAGGGTTAAGATCCCCTTACCGGTCATCTTTTTAAAAAAAAAAAAAAAAAGTCTTAGTTCTCTCTCCTAAATAAGTGTACATAATCACTAGTAGAAATGTGGTAAACTCATTTCTGGGCCCTTCCTATTCTATTTACAGTATTTGCTTCTCACATAATCTTTGCATTGTCCTAAACATTTTGCTTGTTTTCTTCTGGCCACTATGTAAAATACTAAGTTCTTGCTATGCCTGGAAGCTCCTTTATGATCTGGTGTTTGTCTGTCCATGCAACCTACATGTCTGCTCCTCTGTCATCAATAAGTTATTAGCCCACTGGCCTCTTGTTTCCCAGAATATGCCAAGCTCATTCTGGCAGCAGGGGCTTCAGACTTACTATTTGCTCTGCCTAGAAAATGCTTCCTTCAGATCTTCCCATGACTGTTTTCTCATCATTCAGGCTTTAGCTCACATGTTACTACTTCACAAAGGCTGTCCCAACCATGCTATTGAAAGTAGCCCCTCTTCTGAGTCCCTGTATTTCCTTCACGGCACTTACTGTAAGCCAGAGTATGGTTTTTTATATCTTTTCCCACTAGAATGTAAACTCCACAATATCAGAGACCTCTGTTTTGTTGACTGCCGTATCTCTAGCATCTAGCATACTAAAGATTCAATAATTATTTGTTGAAAGAATGGATATATCTTGAATCTCAAATTACTATTATTCTTTTTTTCCTCCCTTCCTCCATCCCTCCCTCCTCCCTTTCTCCTTTCTTCTTTTTTCTTCTCTTTTCTTTTTTTATATAGGATTTTGGAGATGGAGGTGCTTTTCCAGAGATCCATGTGGCCCAGTATCCCCTGGATATGGGACGAAAGAAAAAAATGTCGAATGCACTGGCCATTCAGGTGGATCCTGAAGGGAAAATTAAATATGATGCAATTGCTCGACAAGGACAGTCGAAAGACAAGGTAATCCTCTCACTGATTTTTTTTTTTCTCATTGGTAATATTTTTTTATTTTGTGGAGTGATAAATCTCTTGTCATTTGGTTTATGGTAAAAGTATCGGAGAAGTATACTTAGGCTAACTTCAGTACTTTAATAGTTTATTTGAATATAATAAATTACACAACCTCTTTTGCCCTAGATTAAGTATAAAACTAGCATTTGCCATCCAGATTTAGGATGGCCCTGTTTACAAAGTAATCCAAAGACCAAAAATAAAATTTAGTTAAAATAATTTCATCAGAGAGCAGCTACACTCAGAGCCAAGGAATTATTTTTAAGAAGACCTAGTTTTTCTTTCTTTTTTTTTTTTTTCTCCTTGTAAATAAATACTTGAGATAGAAGTAAAAGATGTCTTTAGAATTGATGATGTTGGGGAAAATACTTGAGAGCCTTCAGTACCATACTATCCTTCGTCCTCCTTTCTCCCAGACCTCTTCATTTTACCCTCTAAAATAGCACTGACAACCTGTCCTTTGCTCCTACACCATGCCTGCTGAGCTTTTGGGGAAAACAATTATGCAATCATGGAAATTTATGTTTCGTGTTTCAGCTGGGCTTCCTTGGTACTCCCACCGAGCCTTAACTCCTAACTCATCTCCATCCCATCTCATCCTTAGCAGGTGACTCCCCTATCTATTTGAATATAAAGACTATTGGAAGAAAACTGTCAACTTTCTTTGTCTTGCACTTGTCTTTTTTTTTTTTGTTTGTTTGTTTGTTTGTTTGTTTGTTTAAAGATGACCGGTTAGGGGATCTTAACCCTTGACTTGGTGTTGTCAGCACCACGCTCACCCAGTGAGCAAACCGGCCATCCCTATATGGGATCCGAACCCGCGGCCTTGGTGTTATCAGCACCGCACTCTCTTGAGTGAGCCGCAGGCCCGCCCCTGCACTTGTCTTTTTGCTTTCACTTTTGTTTCTTTAAGAGATCCCTTCTCCTATCTATGCCTAATCTTGTCATGTGTATTTTGGATCTCAATCCCTTCCATTTTCCACTGTAACCTCACCTATTAGTTACTCTTTTCAACTGTCTTTTAAAACCTCTCCTTTTTTAATGGCTCCTTCTGTTAGCACTTGAATGTTCTTGCTTTTCTGATATTTTGAAAGAAAATATTTCCCTGACTAGTCACCCTCAAAGCTCCTTTTGGCTACCACCTGATTTCCACCTAGTTTTCTTCACTTTCCTTCAAGCTTCTTGAAAGAGTTGTTTTCTTTCCTCCCCTCTCTACTTCACCTTCCTTTCATTCAATTTGTTCATTGTGATGTGAACTCATCTCAACCAGTTTGCAGGGTAGGTTTCTGGCAAAGATTTCTAACACTTTGTTTTCTGGGTTTTTTGTTGTTGTTGTTTTTGGTTAGGGTTTTTTTTGGCAGCTGGCCTGTACAGGGATCCAAATGCATGCCTTTGGTGTTAGCAGGACCACATTCTCACAATCTAACACTTTTTTTTCACAGCATGTTCTCTTTGACTAATGTAATTTATTCCTATGGCTTCAATCGTCACTCATGTGCTGATGATTGTGTCTCCAGCCCAGTTTTTTCTGCTGGTCTCTAGGTCATTATATAAACTGTCTACAAGGGCAGACCTATCTGGATATTCCTTAAATACTACCTAATCAAATCCAAACCTAAATGCATAATTTTCTACTTAATCTTCCTGTTATAGTGTCTAACTCAGTGAATGGCAGTGATATCTTCCTAAGTGCCTATGCTGAAAGCCTGGGAGTCCTTTTTTGCCCTTATTTTATTGATATTTTCTAAAAATTACACAAGTAATATATTGTGATAAAAGATACTAGTGGTACATAAGTATAAATAGTCCAGCCTGCTTTTCTTCTACTTTACTTCCTAGAGGTAATTACTGTTACTACAATGATGTACATTTTTCCAGACTTTTATTGTGGATTTAGATATTTATGTGTATGTATTCTCAGTTTACATACACATATGCTTATAGACTTATTTTTTTACATGAATGGGATGTTGATATTCATAACTTCTTTAACTTTTTTTTACTAATATGTTTTCAAGCTTTTTTTAGTACATATAGGTGTACTTCATTTTTTATAAAATCCAGCTGGCTGGTTCCTCAGTTGGTTAGAGCACAGCCTTATAATTCCAAGGTCATGGGTTTGGATCCCTGTACCAGCCACACACACACACACACACACACACACACACCAAAAAAAAACAATGACAACAAAAACAAAAATCTAGACTAAAATATTCCATGGTGAGGTTATACTCTTTTTTAAGCACTGGTGGTTTTCAATTTTTTAGTTTTATAAACAAAACTTTATTCTTTCGCTAGACCCTCCATCTGTTTAGTGACCACAATCTATCTTGTTTTCTTAACACTTCTGAAGTATATTCCCTTCTCTGCTACTTAGTTCAAGCCCTTATCATTTCTTGGTTCGTTTGCCACAGCAGAGTCTGAACCCATTTTCTTTTTTTTTTTTTTTATCCTTTTTGTCTTTTTTCGTGATCGGCAACGGATCGCAACCCTCAGTGGCGTGCCCGCACCGGGCCGGGATCGGCCACGGGACCGCAACCCTCAGTGTTGCCCCCGCCCCTCGCTCAGCCAGTGAGCGGCCGGTCTGTATGTGGGATCCGAACCCTCGGCAGGAGCGCCACCACGCTTCCCAAGCGGCGCACTACAGCAGTGCGCCACCGGGCCGGCCCCTGAACCCATTTTCTTGCCATTTATCTTGCCTGCCTGAAAAAAACAAATTCACCCATGTCTATCTGTTTATTTTTCTCCCTCTCTCCCACATATACACACACAAATGTGCACACTTAAAACCTTTCCATGGCTTCCATGATCTTTAGGATAAAACCCAAGCTCTTTACGGCATGTTTGACCCCTTGCTTACCTATCCTCGACTCTTATGACCAAAATACTGAAATCCAAAAATAAACAGTCCAGTTTTAGCCATTCTATTTATTTTCAAATATAAAATAATCACTATTATAGGTGGCTGTTAAGAAGAAAAGACTTTAAAGCATTCCCTATAAATGTCTGCCAGGAGAAACAACTTGCACTTCCCCTAACAGGGCACATTCTCTCTTATCTTGAGAACTTCTCATGGGCATCCTCCTCTGCCTGGAATGCCCTACCCCTGGTTTTTGTCTGACTTGAATTCTGTTGCTTTCAGATCTCAGCTCATTCTTCACTATTCCAGGACACCCTCCCTGATCTTCCCTGGCTAGATTGGATGTCCCTCCTCGCTACTCCCGATGTTTATCATAGCAGTCGTCACTTTTTGTTGTAATTATCTGTTCACTCATCAATTGCATTTGACTGTAAGCTCTTTGAGAGCAGGGATTATATAGTACCTTTATATTTTCCTCTTCAGCACCTTTCTTGGAGACTGAAAGCTTGACACACAGGCATTCACCAGTGTTAGCTGGGCACACAATAGCAGTTTTCGTTGTATAACAGAGAAACCACTAATGAAGCCAAGTGAGGAAGCATAGTTCACTCCTGCAAGAGGAAAATTAGGTCCCTGTACATGCGGGACATATACTAGAAATTTACCCTGTGCCATGGAGGCCTTCACTGGACTCCAGTTGTCTTTATCTTGGTGGATCTCTCTTTCTCTGAGTAATCACTCTTCATTGATATTTGCTACCTCTCCACTCCCAATTATTAGGAAAAAGCAAAATGTTAAGGCAATAATTTGGCATTAGCAGGTTGTGTTGTTTTGAATGAAATACAGCTTTAGCACATTTCGCATTGTATTTCAACACTGGAAACCAAGAATTGTATCTGATTTGAAGGGAATATCTGAAAGGTTTTTTTCCTTCTGTAACAGCCATCTATATTGGTGATTATTTTGTGTTGAAAATAAAGCAGAACTGTTAAAACTAAACTGTTTCTTTTTGGATTTCAGTATTTTGGCCAAATAAGGTCTCTAAACATTGTTCTTTTTGTCTATAAGACAGCCACCAGAACTGAACCCAAAATTGGTATTTTTTAGAAGTATCACTCTCAGGTGCATTTTTTTTTTTGCTAAAAGTGGATGGATTAATGCATGAAGTTTTGGAATGCATTCGATTATTCAATATTCACTGAGTAGCTGATATGTGCCAGTGGCATTTTGGGGGGAACACTTCTTGATTGTTCAGGATTGTCTTGAGCATTATACAAAGTTTAACATAGCTGACACTACCTATTAAATGCCTGTAGTGCCCCCACCCTACCCATTTTTTTTAACCAGAAACACCTCAGACATTTACAAAGGCCCCAGGAGGGGAGTTGAAGGTGGCAGGGATGCCCTGATTGAAAACCACAGATTTTCCTGTTTTGTTCGTTGACTATTTAAATTTTTAAAATCCCATTTTGTTCATTATGAACATTCAGGAGTCTAATATGGAAAATCCTTGACATAGGATGAAAATAATCTATTGGGTTTTTGTATTTGCACTGTTGTGTAAAGATTTCTGATTTATTTCAGAGTGATCTGTTATTTTTCAGAAACCTATTCTTCTAGAAATTCTTCTACCTCACATGGTGAATATGTTGGTGGGCTTATCCTTTTAGTCAATGCATTTCTTTGCCTATTTTCAGTAAGAAGAAAATATCTGTTTCGTAGATGAGTTACTGCTTTATTTTGTTCGCTAAGCTCATTTGTGCTCCTAATACCTTCAAGGGTATATTGTATTTTCAGATGACCTTTCCCAGCCCCTTTGCCTGCTGGGATATACTGAGTTACTTCAGCACATTTGGTTCTCAGGCTATAAAAATGGGGGGTTTTATAGTTAATTACCATGGGGAAATCTTGCTCTTCAGATGTCCTTCATTCAGCCTTGTGAGATATTAGAATCTTATTGATGCTCATTTAAAGGGTTATTAACTTTGGAATACCCAGATAAGGAGTAAATGGCTCATGTATGCCAAATTAGTATTGAAACTTTATGTTGAACATAATATGACTACCAGGGAGTCATTTACTTAGAATCCCTTCCTTTAATGATTGCTGTGTAAAGGTGATTAACTCTTCTAGTCGTAGTATGATTTTCTAGAGGGTTATATAATTTTCAGTTTGTGGTGGTATAGATTTTTCCATTCTGAAAGGAAATAAGACTTTTTAGGTCAGTTATTAGATATGTGTACTAAGCCTCACTTTTCTCAGTAGAGTAAGCTTTAAGGTACCTTTCAAAATGGTGACACTAATAGCTCACATATCAGTAGTACATGTTTTGTGTTAAATTATCTACACATTCTTACCTGACCCCTCTTCTCATTCCTGGGGGGCGGGGGGGGAAGCTAGAGATTTCGGGTTATAGCCATGAGATAACTTTTTTCTGGGAAATCAATAGCTTGTATAGAAAATTCTGTAGGGCCTATATAAGCACCTTTACATGTAATAGAGGACCTCTAATAGAGGATCTCTAACATATTTATAATATAATAGGGTATTTTAATAGGGAAGACAGACAGTTAAGAAGTAGATAAGTAATTTCATACTGTGAACAGTGCCTTGAAGATAGTAAATAGAGTGCTGTGATTTAGAATGATTGGGTGGGGAGAGGTTGCTACTTTAGCAAGGGTAGTCAGATGAATCAGGGCTCACCAATGCAGGACCTTTAATCTGAGACACAGAGATTAAGAACTCATGTGAAAAACAGGGAACAGCAATTCTATAAACGTCCAGAACTGGGGGAAAGCATGTTCAAGAAACAGAAGAAGAACCAGTGTGACTGAAGCATAATGAGTGAGGGAGTAAGAGTTACAAGAGGAGACTGAAAGTGTAGGCAAAGCCAGCTCAAGTCTCTAAGCCATACAGTGTTTTTTACTCTGTTGTTTGGAATAGGAAATCAGGAATAGCATGCATTTCCTTTAAACTGTTTTAAGGAATGTCATATGATAGAATGCAATTATTAATATAAGACTTTGGCTTGTAGTAGTAAATTCTCTTCTACAGAAAATTTTTGAAGATCTCAAGTGCCTAGGAAGTTGTTTTTTCTTTGCATGTGTATTAAAAAATTTCTGACTAAAACATTTAAGTCTAGAATACTTATTATTTGTTGAATTTCCAGTATCCCTTTTTTTCTTTAAAATCTGCCATGTACATTTTTATGAAAATGTCTGAGAAATGTAAATGGACATGAAAGTGAGTAATACTCTTGTCAGAGGCCTACCACATCAGTGTCAGCCTAATAGAAACCATGTTGGGCCTAGTACAAATCATATAATAGTCCTAAATTTGGATTGGCTAATGGGTGTAAAATGTTTTATATATAGGACGGGTTTTTTGTTGTTGTTGTTGTTGTTGGGCTTTTTTTTACTATTTGTCTTTTCATGGAAGAAAGTTTTCTGAATTTTTTTTGGGGGGAGGGGGTTTGGCAGCTGGCTAGTACGGGGATCTGGACCCATGACCTTGGTCTTATAAGGCTGCACTCTGTGTTCTGAGTTTTTTGACTGTGACACAGGTTTGTTTTCTTAGTCTATGAAGAGAACTGATGCCAGAAAATAAAAAAATAAGTAAGATGAGGTCGATGAAATTTTCTAGGCCCAGTGGATTTAGAAATTATTTGGTAACCTAAATTAAATTATCTTGAGGTTGTAATCCAAGATAATGGTGCTGTAGGCAATTTATATCATTAATTTCAAGTCCTAGTGAGCCTCAAAAATAGGGATCATTGATGCAGAAGATCTTGTTGGCACAATTTATTTGGATATTGACTTCATTAGAAGATCTCAAATCACTTAAATGTGTAGGGTCAAGGGAAAGTCATTAACTTATAGCCAGAGCAGCAATTTGTGTATGTATTTTAAGCTTCCTTGATTTTAAAATCTAAAAGGAAAAATCTGAGCGTTCTAAATTTTTATGTGTGCAGAAAGGACATGTTGACATCTGAAATGACTTAATGAGGTTGCTTCTTTCCATTCTCTACTCTTCTTAAGCCTGCTTGTGTTTGAACATTTTAGGTCATTTATAGCAAATACACTGACCTGGTTCCAAAGGAGGTTATGAATGCAGATGATCCAGACCTGCAAAGACCTGATGATGAAGCTATTAAAGAGGTAACTGGGAATTGATATACTAGATGACTTTTTACATCCTTACTAACTTCTACACCATTCAATGCAATGTTTCTTATTTCAGATAACAGAGAAGACAAGAGTAGCCTTAGAAAAATCCGTATCACAGAAGGTTGCTGCAGCCATGCCAGTTCGAGCAGCTGATAAACTAGCTCCTGCTCAGTATATCCGGTATGAATCATGCTTGGAAGTCTTAGTTTCATTTCGAACTTGATTCAGGTTGTGGATCCTGGTATTCTTTCGCTATCCTACTTAGTAACAGTTATAAATGCATTATTTTGAATAATGACTTGAAGCCTATTGACTCTCTTTGCAGACAGTTGAAAGCAGAATTTTTTAAGATGTCCACTTTAAGATGTTAGCTTTTATGATACTTTCAAAATATATTTTTTTGTTTTCAGAAGTTAACAATTACTTGTGGCCATTGTGATCCAAACCACAATTATTATTTATGGTTTTCCATTTATATATAATAGGCATCCTTATAATACTTCTAAATTTTGAGGGGTTTCATTCGACTAAATCTTTGTGTGGCAGGATGAATCACATATAGATACTAAGGGAAAATTTAGAGCTGGTAGGGCTGCTCCCATTATTGTTCCTCTGTTTTACAACTTATGATTAATCAAAAACTGTTAAATAAGTTGCCTGCTGGGATTATTATGGGTGGTTTTTTTTTCCTCAAGCGTATACTTACATAATAGGTACTATTTTGTGGTCGTCTTCTTATCTGTGAAACTGAACACTGCACCTTCTTTGTTGGAAAATGGATGAGGAGGTATCATTTGCAAACTAATACCCATTCTAGTTTACATTTTGCTTGTAACTCATAATTTCTGTTAGTTCTCTTATCTCTGTTGCTGTCTGCTCTGCCTAAATACTTTGCAGTTTTGAAAATGTAGTCTAGCTTAGGATTGTAACAGAAGGAAAATACCTACTGAAAGCTTGAACTTGTTACACCTTTAGTTTTCATCTGCTTTCTTCAGATACACACCATCTCAGCAAGGAGTGGCTTTCAACTCTGGAGCTAAGCAGAGGGTTATTCGGATGGTAGAAATGCAGAAAGATCCAATGGAGCCTCCGAGGTTTAAGTAAGTAGATGGCTTTATGAGAATGAATTACTATTTTTAAAAGAGGTATTAAAGGAGGAAAGTCGCAAATGTCCATCAAGAGGTGAATGGATAAACAAAACTGTGGTATATTCCTACATGAAATACTGTTTAGCAATAAAAACAAATAAACTATTAATACACACAATAACGTGAATGAATCTGAAAATAATTACGCTGAGTGAAAGAAGCCAGACAAAAACAAGTACATACAGTATGATTCAATTCACGTAAAACTCTGGAAAATGCAAACTAATCTAGTCACAGAAAGTAGATTAGTGGTTGCCTGTGGAGAAAGAGGTAGGGAAAGAGGAGTGATGGCAGATACAAGAAGGACAGGTGTGGGACATGCAGAAACTTTTTGAGGGTGATAGATATGTTCACTGTCTTGATTGTGATGATGGTTTCACAGGTGTATACTTGGGTCAAAATGAAATCAAATTGTACATTTTAAATATGTATAGTTAATTGTATGTCAGTGATATCTCAGTAAATCTGTTTAAAAAGGAAAAAAGTATATTACTCTATGAAATAATATGGAGATGGGGTGAATGATGAAGATGACAAGGTGGGCCAAGTGTTGTTAATTGTTGAAGCTGAGTGATAGGTGTATGGTACATGGGCATTCATTATACAGTCTCTGTTTTTGTCTGTTTGAAGATTTACACAACAAAAAAAAATATGGAGGGGAGACTTGTTATATATAATAACTAAAAGGGAAAAAAGTATAACACTCTTTGGTTGTGCTTTGATTTATATTTCAGGATTAATAAGAAAATTCCCCGCGGTCCACCTTCTCCTCCTGCACCTGTCATGCATTCTCCTAGCAGAAAGGTATTCTTTGCTATAAACTAAATCTTTTTTTTGTACTCATGATTGTTAATTTTAGGGCCGGCCCGGTGGCGCACTGCTATAGTGCACCGCTTGGGAAGCGTGGTGGCGCTCCCGCCGAGGGTTCGGATCCCACATACAGACCGGCCGCTCACTGGCTGAGCGACAGGTGGGAGCAACACCGAGGGTTGCGATCCCGTGGCCGGTCACGAAAAAAGACAAAAAAAGGAAAAAAAAAAAAAAAATGATTGTTAATTTTATAAATAAGCTCACTGTACCTATACAGGTTCATGTCACCACAGTGACTGATAGTTTTCTTTTTTTAATTTGTTTTTCAAGATCAAATAGGAACTTGGTCAAGACTACAAAGTATAATTTCTAGAGTATTTATCAGAATGTATGGGGGCCGGCCCGGTGGCGCACTGGATAGTGCGCCGCTTGGGAAGCGCGGCGGCGCTCCCGTCCGAGGGTTCGGATCCCACATACAGACCGGCTCCCGCTCGCTGGCTGAGCGAGGCGCGGGAGCAACGCCAAGGCTTGCAATCCCGTTGCCGGTCCCCGGTCCGGTACGGGGGCAACACTGAGGGTTGCGATCCGTTGCCGGACACGGAAAAAAGACAAAAGACAAAAAACAAACAAAAAAAAAAAGTTGTTTGAGTTCCTTGTATATTCTGGATATTAGTCATTTGTCAGATGTATATTTTGCAAATATTTTCTCCCACTCTGTTGGTTGTCTTTTAGCTCTTTTAATTGTTTCTTTTGCTGTGCAGAAGGTTTTTAGTTTGATAAAGTCCCATTTGATTATTTTTCCTTTGGTTGCCCGTGCTTTTGGGGTCATATACATGAAGTCTGTGTCCAGCCCTGTTTGGTAAAGTGTTTCTCCTATGTTTTCTTTAATAAGTTTTATTGTTTCAG
>NW_007726251.1:96466-99872 GCF_000696425.1 Galeopterus variegatus
AAAGGTAACAGAAACTCAACCCAAACTATTTTAAGAGAAAAAAAAAGTTATGGCTCATTTAATTAAAAAATCCAGGCATAGGGCCGGCCCGGTGGCGCACTGGATAGTGCGCCGCTTGGGAAGCGCGGCGGCGCTCCCGTCCGAGGGTTCGGATCCCACATACAGACCGGCTCCTGCTCGCTGGCTGAGCGAGGCGCGGGAGCAACGCCAAGGCTTGCAATCCCGTTGCCGGTCCCCGGTCCGGTACGGGGGCAACACTGAGGGTTGCGATCCGTTGCCGGACACGGAAAAAAGACAAAAGACAAAAAAAAAAAAAAAAAGAATGTATGTAAAATGTTAGCTATTAATTTTCTTATTAATAACCCAAACCTTGCTTATAATAGAATGAACAGGGTCTGCTGTTTCTCATGAACAATGTTATCATCATAGAATATGAGTACATGGGTTCATCCGGTCTCTGATAATCTGAGTGGCTTTTTTATTTATGTTTTATTACCAAAAAAATCAAGTTTTTAATCCAAAAGTAGTCACATCACTTTAAGGAAAAATATTAGCCAGCATTTATAATTGTCAAAAATAATTTCTATGTTATTTTCCATTTTTTACATTAGTTTAAACTTATTACTAGAATTTGCTATGTGGGAACATAGTTTATAGTGCTACCAAAACTATGGAATTTTGGCCTTTGACTAAGTCTTTCAATATGTCATTGTTTGTGGAGCTATTTTGAAGAGAAAGATTGATTACACTTGGGTTTTTAGTTAGGCTGTAAATCTAAAACTCTCTTGTTTCATTCTTTTTTCAACTCAGATGACTGTAAAGGAACAACAGGAGTGGAAGATTCCCCCTTGTATTTCTAACTGGAAAAATGCAAAGGTAATTCAGTTGACATAAAATCAGTCTCTTAGTATTATAACCTATGGGAAACCTCAGCACCTCACTAGCTGAATGTTTTCAAAAAGGAATACTGAATTTACGGGAGTTTTTATTTTTAATGTAATAGAAATGTTCGTGTCCAGATACATGAATACCACGTAGATTATTTTAGTGAATTGTAGCTATAAGAAGCACATAGAGAAGGAATAAATAAAATGAAGTATTATACAAGATGATATTCTTTAGAAAACTCAAATTTATATCTAAAAATTATTTTTGAAAGAAATGAAACCAGTCTAAATGATCGTGTGACAGAACAACAGAGTAAATGTTTGGATATTTTCAGTGCTTTGATTTTCAACTATTTGTCTCTGTTTATAACAATACAGGCTTAAACTATTTAAATCTTATATAGCTCTACTAATCACCAAAGCTTCCAGGAGTCGTTGAGAATCTGTAAAATGTGGGATAAATTTTCTAATCACCCTATTTCCTCTTGTTCCTAAATCATATTTTATTATTCTATTTTTTGATGGGTGAAGAAAGCCACTTTAACCCATGGATTAAATACATATATATTGATCCTTAAAGGAAGTTATACACTTATCCTAAAACAAAAAGTTGTTGGCTGGTCTGATTTGGATTGATTAATATGTGTGTCACCATGTGATATTTCGATCTGGTTCTGTAGCACTTTGTTTTATGAAGAGATCATGGACTAGATGTCAACATTTGGAAGTACAGTTAGAAATCTAGAAAAATAAAGCTAAGCTTGAAAGTTACATGGATGTTTAAGCATATTTCTTGATTTATTGAAATGAGATGCAAAATTTCAGAATGTAGAATCTCAGTTGTCTAGCGAACTATCTTTTTTTCCATTTACTAAAACTTTTACAGGTTCTAAGAATCTGACAAAAGCGGATTAAACTACCTATAGATACTAAGATTGTAGTGATTTATTCTACCTTTGTATGACTATTATATTCGTTTTTACTTGAGGAGCAACTATTTAGCTATTTGACAGTGATTTCCTTTTATTATAATCCACAATTGTTTCTACAAGAATCTATTTTTCCAGAGATTGGTCTCTGAAGTCATACCGTCTTAGTTTAAATCGTAACACATCCCCTTAGTAAATCTGTGACCTTGGGGACTTCATTTAAGCTCTCTCTATCAGTGTCTCCATCTGTGAAGTGGAAACAATAATGTTACCAGCATTACAGAGTTATTGTGAAGGTTAAGTGAGACCATATGAGGGGTCTTCAAAAAGTTCATGGAAAGATTCATATTATCTTTTAATTCCATTTTTCCATTTACTTTTTGAAGTACTCTCATAGATGTAAAGTGCTTAATCCTCCATACAAAGCAGCTATTGTTAGCTGCTGTTGTTTTGCATAATCATGAAGAAACTTGTGAGGAAAAGAATATCAACTAAATGGTTCTCAAAAAAGGTGTATTTAAATTTAATTTTAAATAATTTTTGTAGCTCTTCTGTGACTGGTGTTTTCTGTCTGCTTTCACACTAGGGTTATACAATTCCACTGGACAAACGTCTGGCTGCTGATGGAAGAGGACTACAGACAGTACACATTAATGAAAATTTTGCCAAACTGGCTGAAGCCCTATACATTGCCGATCGAAAGGTTGATCTCTTATAATTTAATTGTTTAATACTTTTGATAATTTGTAAATTCATTCTTGGTTACCTAAGGTACTATTAATTTAGCTGTTATACTGGGTACCTAAAGAGACTTTAACTTGTGGTATATGTGCCAAAGACAACAGGTACTAATTTCAGCTCTGTATGTGGGCCTATTGCCGGAGACCAGCTCTGCAGGATTCGTTGGACCTGAATAGGTGGTGTGGGTTCAGCGAGGAAAGGAAGAGATGGACCTCAGATGTCTAGTGGAAGTGTGGACAACGACCACATGAATCTTGCTTTATTTATGTTTTTACTTAATCTTTTACACATTGATTTATTTATTAATCAAAACATTTTTTATTTTGTTTTTATTGAAAAAGAAAGGTCAAAACGTTCCAAGGCCCTCATGCTGTGACAAAAACATCTACTCATGCATCAATAGTTCACCCCAAAGCCTGTGGCTTGTGGCCAGGAAACTATACAATAGCAGCATGCTTGGCTTTAAAGAGCATCAGACTTTTAGTTTATAATTCTTAACCTTCTTAACTTACAATTTAACCCTTTTTTTTACTTATACTTACTATACTTGATTTTAATAACATTGATTAGTTATGGTTAACAATTTAATATTGCTTATACCCTATATTGATCATTTTAATTTATAGTCAAAATCACAATGTTTATACCTTTTATTTCCCTGCCAATAGACTCTGGGAACAGCACAGAGGACAAAGTGAAAAGTTAAATGATCCTACTCAAACTAACAAAAACATAATATTTCATTCTTATTATTACTAGGGAAACATGTTCTTGGTAAATCAAGTGAAACTGTGGGAATGGGGAAAACAAAGAAATCTGTAACTGGTTAATGATCAAATAATTGTAAAC
>NW_007726251.1:99968-162825 GCF_000696425.1 Galeopterus variegatus
CCTGGGGGATGTGGATAGAAATCCAACATAATAACTTCATTCCACACGTACAAGAGCATGACCACAGCCACAATGGGTCCATGCACACATCACTAACAAGAAAGATTAATAACAAAATTAAATTGAGCCAAGCCATACTGGGACACCCTGACAATGCCCTTTAAATAAACCAGTTAATTTTGATGTATTTTAACATGTCCTTTGAGAAACTCCAGGGAATTTCCCAAAGCCATACTAAGCTGAAAGGTTAGGCTGTTTAATTCTGGGAAGCTTTGTCAAGCAACCAAAGGTGAACAAACAAGAAATTCCATGGAGCCGTGCCACACACACGGCATCCTCTTGTAGCTTGCAGGATGGCTCTGGACAGCCTATCCTTTGTATACTTGTACACACATCCCACTAGTGACAATCCAGCTCCCTCAGAACATGCCAGAATAATGGTATGCTAAGCTGATCCCATTTTATGAAGATTGATAGGTGCTGTTTCAGACTTCATAATTTTCCTCTATTTTAGATGTACATGTCCCCCAAAAGGGCAGTGCAGAGAAGGGCAGGTAAATATTCTGATGAATTGAATGCTACATAAAATGGCATTAATATTATTAACTGTCTATTAATATTATAAATTAAATAGTATGGTATTTATGTGACCTTCTTGTTCACACACATCATGGCATGTGTTGAGAATATAGAAAAGTATGTCTCCCGTATCAGACTGAATACCCTTATAAAAATGATCTCTAGCAGATGTAGGCTAAGGTTTTATCTTGAGTTGGCTTGATTGATTCTGAAAGTGTAACCAGTCCTTGTTATGCTATTGATAATGAAAATTGCTTTATTGGAGTCTTGTTTAATTTTGTTAAGTCTTGTTTCTGCGAAAGCATTAGTGAAACACTTGACTTTCAAGATTGATTGGGGTCACTACTATAGTTTCAACCACTAAAACATTCCCCAGAGTGAAAGAGCTTACCTTGCAGTGTCTTCCAGGCAGAATATTTTTATTTTAATCAGCAATAACAAATCTGAGTTCTCTATAATTGCTCTTACAAGCCAGACTTTATTCAGGGAGTTAAATGATAGCTATAAATATTTATCCCATCATAGTGTCCTGTTTAATATCTGACTTTACTAACAGGCTCGTGAAGCTGTGGAAATGCGTGCTCAAGTAGAAAGAAAGATGGCTCAAAAAGAAAAGGAGAAACATGAAGAGAAACTTAGAGAAATGGCCCAGAAAGCCAGGGAGAGGAGAGCTGGGATCAAAACCCATGTGGAAAAAGGTATACTATTCTCATTACTAAATTGAATTTTTGAACACTATATATCTCATTTTAGCAAATCTCTGGGTTTGTTTGTTTGTTTTACTACATACAAAAGTAGTAAGCACACATAAAGAAAATCTAGATATTTCAGAGATAGTATAGAAAGGAGAATAACATCTGCCTTACTAAGGTGAAGCAGCAGAAAGTACCAGAGTATATATTTAAAGGTGGGCTTTCAATATGGAGCTATACTAGAAGTTTTTAAAGTTCTGAGCAATATACTTTTAAAAGTCACATTATTTCTCAAAATAATAGGCTTGATTTTTTCTTATTCTAATTTTCTTGAAACTTAGAGTAATGAGATCTTCAACTGAATAATTCAGTTCCCCCACGGTAAAATAATCCAGAGGTTTTTTGTGGGGGGTTTTTTGTTTGTTTTTTGTTTTTATCCTGTAGGCTAATGTACTTCTAGTCATTAAATCTGCTAGTATTTTTTCTCTGACTTTATTTAGTAGTCTACATTAGTGCAATAATTTAATTATGGTGGGAAGACAATTCTAATATAAGAAAATTTGTGAAGGTGTTTTTTTTTTCATTAATAAATCCTAGACTAATATAAATATTCATTCTTTCATTCATTCAGTTTATATTGAGCACCTGCTATGTACAGGGTTTTCTTCCAGATACGAGGTTTTCTGCTAGACAGTGGGGGGAAGGGAGGATATAGCAGTCAACATCCGAGTGAGTGTAGATAGACAGAACAGTTAATCATGTAGTATAGTAGAAGGTAATAATTGCTATGGAGAAAAATAAAACAGGGAAGAGGGGGATAAATAGTGCCAGCAAGAGAGGGTGATCAGAATAGGCCTCAATTCTGAGATGATAACATTAACACAAAAATGAAGGAAAGGGCTGGCCCGTGGCTCACTCAGGAGAGTATGGTGCTGATAAGACCAAGGCCATGGGTTCAAATCTCTATATAGGGATGGCTGGTTAGCTCACTTGGTGAGTGTGGTGCTGACAACACCAAGTCAAGGGTTAAGATCCCCTCCCCGGTCATCTTTTTTTTTTTTTTTTTCCTTTTTGTCTTTTTTCATGACCGGCAACGGGATTGCAACCCTCGGTGTCGCGCCCGCACCGCGCTCAACCAGTGAGCAGACCGGTCTCTATATGGGATCCGAACCCTCGGCGGGAGCGCCGCCACACTCTACCAAGTGCGCCACTGGGCCGGCCCACAAAATACAGATTTAAAAATGCTGACAAGGGCTGAGCCCGTGGCGCACTCGGAGAGTGCGGCACTGGGAGCGTAGCGACGCTCCCGCCGTGGGTTCGGATCCTATATAGGATTGGCCAGTGTGTGCGCTGGCTGGCTGAGCACAGTGTGGGCAACACCACACCAAGGGTTGCGATCCCCTTACTGGTCACAAAAAAAGACAAAAAAAAAAAATGCTGACAAAAACAAGAAATATTACGAAATTAAGTACCTGAACTTTGCTTTAGTATTTTCCTTACATTTTTAGCTGTAAATTCTTTACCATCTCTTCCTATGATGATTTTGTAACATTTTCTGTAGCAAGGTTAGAAAGACAATTCAGTCTTTGCTTACCGGCCATCTTTTAAAAAAAAAAGAAATGTGAAGGAAGTAAGCCATATGGATATCTGGGGGAAGAGCATCCCAGACAGAATGATCAGCAAGTACAAAGGCACTGAGTTGGGAGTATGCCTGGTGTGCTCCAGAAAGCAGGGAGGCCAGTATGGCTGCATTGTAGTGAAAGAGGAGAGAAGGAGATGAGGTGTCATATTACTTAGGGCAGGTGGGAAGGGCAGTAGCCAGATCATGTGTGGCCCTTTAACCATTATAAGAACATAGCCTTTACTTCAAGTAACAAAGGAAGCAATTGAAGAGTTTTAAACATAGTGACATGATCTGGCATTTTTTTCTAACTTTATTGAGATATAATTGACTAGTACAAAGTGATGTTTTGATATACATATACATTGTGAAATGTTTACCACTGTCACGCTAATTAACATATCAGTCACCTCATGTAGTTTTTTATTTTGGGTGAAAACAGTTAAGGTCTACTCTCTTAGCACATTTCAAGTATACAATGCAGTATCATTAACTATGTCACCATGATTACACTGGCTCTCCAGAACTTATTCATTCTTCATAAATGAAACTTTGTACCCTTTGACCAACATTTCCCCTAATACACATTTTTCTTTTTTTTAAAAAGATGACCAGTAAGGGGATCTTAACTCTTGACTTGATGTTGTCAGCACCACGCTCTCCCAAGTGAGCTAACCAGCCATCCCTATATAGGGATCCGAACCCGTGGCCTTGGTGTTATCAGCACCACACTCTCCCAAGTGAGCCATCTAGCCATCTCTATCTATATAGGGATCCGAACCCGTGGCCTTGGTGTTATCAGCACCACACTCTCCCAAGTGAGCCATCTAGCCATCTCTATCTATATAGGGATCCGAACCCGTGGCCTTGGTGTTATCAGCACCACACTCTCCCAAGTGAGCCATCTAGCCATCTCTATCTATATAGGGATCCGAACCCGTGGCCTTAGTGTTATCAGGACCACACTCTCCCAAGAGAGCCATGGGCCGGCCCTCCTAATACATATTTTTAAAAAGATTACTCTGCTGTGTTAAAAATAAAGACTGTGGAACGGGTATGGATAGTAGCAGGAAAACTATTTGGAACTCTATTACAATAAACCAGATGAAAGATGATAACAAGAGGTAGTGAGAAAATGGTCAGATATTGGATGTATTTTTGGAAGAGGAGCTGACAAAATTTGCTTATGGATTAGGTAGAGGTATGAGAGGAAAAGAGAAGTCAAGGATGACTCCAGAACTTTTGACTTGAAAAGAATTAAGTTTCCATTTACTAATATTAGGAAGACTTCAGGTTTGGGAGGGAAAACTAGGTTAGTTAAGGACATGTTAAGTTTAAAGATGGAGGTGTCCAGCAAGCAATTGGTTATAGTTTTTTTAGACTTCAGTTGTACGGAAGTAACCAAGGTTGTATGTAATGATCTGCTTCCCTCAATCATACATGAATAAACTTGAGGCAAGATATTAGGTATACCTGCTTTTGTACGCCTAGCCACTGAAGGCAATTATAAGTAAAACTTACTGTATCTAAGTTCTCTAAACAGGTAAGAAAAAACCAACAGAATGGTTCTTTAAAAAGTAATTTTAAAAATCTGTTGTCAGATGTTAGTAAAAGCTAACATTTATTGAGTGCTTATTATGGCAGGTACCACTTTGAGCACTTTACATGTATTACTTCATATACTCCTTACAACAACATTATGCAGTGGTATTATTATTGTCACTCCTTTACAGAGGAGGAAACTAAGGCTCAGAGTGGTGAAGTAACCTGGACATTGCTAACTTGTCATAGAAACAGGAATTGAATCTATAGACAGTCTGGCTCCAAAGCTCATGCTCTTAACTACCCTGTATCCCCTCAGGCTGATGAGCGTAGAGAAAATAAGGATAGACATAAATGCAATATAGATCAAGATACAGCCAGCCCTATGTGCCATGAGCAAAATGTTCTTTGTGCCATGAGCAAAAGGTTCTTTGTGCAATAGAATCTCGAAAATATAAGGGAAAACTTGTGCATAATTTTTTTCCTGACGTTTTATTATGAAAATTTTCAAACATACAGAAAAGTTGAGAGATTTATATAATGAACACTCATATCCCTACCACCTAGATTCTACAGTTAATATTAACAATTAACGTTGCTAAATTTGCTTTATTACGGATCTACCTATCTCTCTATCCATCAGTCCAACTTAATACTCTGATGCATTTTAAAGTAAGTTGAAGACAGCAGTGCACTTTACCCCTAAACATGTTAGCTGTATGCATGATTCTGGAATTCACATTCAAAAATCAAACTAATAGTATTTATTGGATTTAAATTAATTGCAGGTAAGGTTAAAAAGGCTGAATGTGACTACAAAGTTCATGTAATTTTCTGTCAAAGGTAAAGAATATTCTCCCATTCAAAAAAATATTAGATAATATAGTGATGAAGTCATTTTCAACTGTGTCCACACAGAGGATGGGGAGGCACGTGAGCGGGATGAAATTCGGCATGATAGGCGAAAAGAAAGACAGCATGACCGGAATCTTTCCAGGGCAGCTCCTGATAAGAGGTAGGTGCTATTTTTGAGATAAATACAAATTGTAAGGGTGGACTTTTTGTACCTTTTAGAGCAGAGTTTTAATTCACTAAGATCAGTTTTTCTCCTTTCATCTTTAGTTTGATAACTTAATAAATTATCACTTAATTCCCTTGCCCTTAAGTACTTTGTCTCAGCAGAATTGACTGTCCCTGGAAATAATCTTTTCTTCCCTCATCTTGGAGAGTCAGTTAGAGTGGAAAATGATGGGGATACAGAAAAAGGAATTCAGATCATGTTTGTGAAAAGGAGTGAATGGGACTGTTCTGGTCTGTTCTTTTCCTGCTTCAAATGGTGAGACAAATTGATTTGTACCTATTCCTCTGGACAAGAAAAAAGGTGCTCTTACTGGACTCAGGTCCGGCTGCCTGCCCCTTTGAAAAGGAAAGAAAAAAACTCAGGAGTCAAATGGTTGGTGTTGGAAAAGCAGATGTATTCAGCTGAAAGAGATGGTAGGCTGCCCCATCTCAAAGATTTACATTTACTGAGGGGTTTTAAAGGAAGGGTTGCGGGAATGGAATGTGGGAGGTGAAAAAGCAGGAAAGCAGGAGATGTGAGTTACGAGGGTTCCATGTCTGTGAGCCAGGTACAAGGTCTCACCAAGGCCTCATCTGGTTTCTGTTCTCATCTTCGCTGTTATCTCAGGACCCTGCAAGATTTTGATTTGCGCCAGGGTACTTGACTAGTGCCCAAGGTCAGCTTCAGTCATTTGGCCTTGATCATTTCTCAAAACTCTATAAATCTCAAAGAAAGAACTGTTAGCTTTGCAAAGTACTAATTAGCTTACTGGCCTTGTTTTCCTGCTTAGCGAGCAAGATAAGAAAGTCAGGGGATGGGAAGCAGGAGTGGAGAGAAAAAAACTGTCCTTTTTAAAATCCTCCCCCTGATCTGCAGCCCAGGCAGCTTTAGGTCCCAACATGGCTTCAGTCCTGCTCACTCCAACAGTGCCATCCATACCTTTATTGAGATCCTTTTATAGACAAAGTACTACACCTAGTACAATGAGGGAGAAGAGCAGGTTTTGAAAGAAGTGAAAGTTTAGCTCCTCATGTTCAGTTTATCTTAAAATTCAGAAGGAGCTATCATGTAAAATAATTTGGGAAGATTTACAAAGCACTCTTTATAAGTACAGACTTGTAGGGAACAAACCAAATACATGTGTGAGGACAGAGAGTAAAATAGGGATTGGGGAAGTTTGTGGTTAACCAAAGGCTGAAGACTGAAATTGGTGAAAAGTTGAGGAAGTGCTATAATACGGAGGTGGAATTCTGAGTAAGGGTTAAATGCAAATATAAAACATTTTCCTCCCAAATGAATAGTTTTCCATGCTCTGATCATCCTATGAGCTGAAACAGTCCATTTTTTCAAGTCATATCTTAAACATGAAAAAGAAGATTCCTGCTGGTGGTGTTCTTTGTTGTTTAATTGGTGTGTTTCATCTCCTTGGATAAGTAAAATCATGGAGAAGCAGGGAATCTGAATTTAGAGTTGTGGGCAAATGTAGAATGTAAAAGAAAGAGGAATGAAGTGTGGTGAAAGTGTTCAATTAATGACACTGTTGAAAATTCCTAAAATATAAAAATTAAAATGGCTCTGTAGATCACTTGGGTCCTTAACACCAATAAGTGGCTAAGCTGTAAACCTGTGATTGAATGAAAGTCAAGTTGACTATAGAAATCATTTTAAGACCTGAGCTTCTAGTATAATAAGGGATGAGTTACCATGGTTTCACTGGGATGTAGACTGCATACATACTGAAACCATAGGGGAATTAAATTAATCTGAATGTTGAAAATCGTACTGAGTAATCCAATCATTGGCATGTTTTCCTCAAAATTCTAGGATAAAATTACTAAGCGTAGGGCCGGCCCGGTGGCGCACTGCTACAGTGCGCCGCTTGAGAGCGCGGCAGCGCTCCCACCGAGGGTTCGGATCCCACATACAGACCAGCCGCTCACTGGCTGAGCGAGGTGCAGGCGCAACACTGAGGGTTGCGATCCTGGTGCCGGTCCCGGTCCGGTACGGGTGCGACACTGAGGGTTGCGATCCGTTGCCGGTCACGAAAAAAAGACAAAAAGGAAAAAAAAAAATTACTAAGTGTAGTTAGGTAAAAACGCTGATTCTAGCTTATTGAAAATGATTGATGTGATGCATCTAATATTTATCTACTTCTGCGCACTGCTACAGTGCGCCGCTTGAGAGCGCGGCAGCGCTCCCACCGAGGGTTCGGATCCCACATACAGACCAGCCGCTCACTGGCTGAGCGAGGTGCAGGCGCAACACTGAGGGTTGCGATCCTGGTGCCGGTCCCGGTCCGGTACGGGTGCGACACTGAGGGTTGCGATCCGTTGCCGGTCACGAAAAAAAGACAAAAAGGAAAAAAAAAAATTACTAAGTGTAGTTAGGTAAAAAGGCTGATTCTAGCTTATTGAAAATGATTGATGTGATGCATCTAATATTTATCTACTTCTCCAACCCCCCCCAAACCCTCATATAATAACACCAAATATAGGCCATAGCAATTTCATATCTCAGTATGGTTGTAAGGTAATTGCTTGTATTAAAGAATTTCATGTCAAGGGCCGGCCCGGTGGCGCACTGTGCTAGTGCGCCGCTTGGGAAGTGCGGTTGCGCTCCCGCCGAGGGTTCGGATCCCACATACAGACCGGTTCCCGCTCACTGGCTGAGCGAGGCGCGGGGGCAACACCGAGGGTTGCGATCCCGTTGCCGGTCCCGGTCCGGTGCGGTGTTCTTTTGAGCTAACAGTAAGTCTCATGGTAAAACCCCTGCCTCCTCTAAACATGTATCGGAATGCTGTAAAAGTTGCCAACCTGATTATGCATTATCGGGGAATATAACTTTACAAGATGTGAACAAGATATATTCATTTCCTTTGCTTCTGAGCTTGATTGTATTTAAATTGAGTATATTCAGCTTGCCTGTACAGAGCTTTTCAGTTAATGACATTGTATTTAAAAATAGGTCAAAACTACAGAGAAATGAAAATCGAGATATCAGTGAAGTCATTGCTCTTGGTGTGCCTAATCCTCGGACCTCCAATGAAGTTCAATATGATCAAAGGCTCTTCGACCAATCCAAGGTACAAGGAGTTTAGAAACAGCATATCCTGCATGTTGATATGAATACCTATCTTCAGGGAAAAGAAAATTAACTTATCTTAGATTTGGATCAGGCTAAGGTTTGCTGGCATGATGACAGAAAAAAAAAGGAAGTTGTATGTTGTAACTTCAGGCAAGTAAGATGAAACAGTTCTGATCTTATACATAGCTAAAATTTGAGATTCTGGTAGAAAATGAAAGAAATTATGTGATAAAACTTGGATCTGATATATCAATCTTTTGTTTCTAAAATAGAGCCACTGTCCTAGAACAGTATGTCTTGGGGTTTTTTTGTTGAACTTTGGATTTTTTTTTTTTTAATGCTATAGAAACATGTCAGCTTGTTTGGGGGCGGGGAGAGAGAGAAGAGAGAGACACAGAAGGAACTTCAAAAAGTTCATGGAATGAATGGTTTGCATTATCTTTCAATACTATTTTTTCATGAACGTTTTGAAGTTTGAAGTGCCTCGTGTGTGTGTGTGTGTGTGTGTGTGTGTGTGTGTGTGTGTGTGTGTGTGTGTGTTTAGAGAATAGAGAAGTATAAGTTCTACTGGGATATAAAATAGAGGGGGAAAGTTACTTATGACTTGGAGGTTTTAGGAATATTTGAAGGTAGCATTTGTGTAAGCTCTTCCAAATAATAATAATAATGATAATTTGTTAGGTACTTTTTATATTCCCAGCATTGTTCTTAAGTCTTTTTACTTATCTCACTTAATACTTATAAAAACCCTGTGAAGTCATACTGTTGTTACCTCTATTTTATTTTATAGATGAGGAAATTGAGACAGAGAGGTTTAGCTAGTAACTGATGGAATTAAGGTTTAAACTTGGTGCCGAAGAGATACGTGTAGTCCAATGTTTATTGAAGCTCTATTAACAATAGCCAAGAGTTGGAACCAGCCCAGATGTCCATGATCAGATGAGTGGATAAGGAAACTGTGGTATATCTACACAATGGAGTACTATTCTGCTATAAAAAAGAACAAAATACTATCATTCGCAACAACATGATGGACTTAGAGAAAATTATATTAAGTGAAAAAAGTCAGGCACAGAAAGAGAAATACCACGTTCTCACTTATTTGTGGGTGCTAAAAATAAATAAATACATAAATAAACACACAAGCAAATAAAGGGGGGAGGGAAGACAACACAACAATCACAAAAATTCCTTGAACTTTTTAAGTCAAGTGCACAGATGTGATGTGGTGGGGAGGGGTGGGGGTGGAGAGGAATGGGTAAATGGGCATGAAAATCAACCATAATGTATATTGGGAAGTAAAATAAAATTTTAAAAAATTAAAAAAAAAAAAAAGATTTAAACTTGGGTGTCTTAATTCCAAAGCTTTGTTCTTAACTGCTATGCAATGGCAACTTACCAGTCTGAACAAAGAGAGTTAGGGATGAAAGTTCCACAGAAGTAAATATTTTTAAGACAATCACCTGTTACAGATGTAAGCTTAAAGCATTTAAAAATTGTGATGAAAATGTTTCCATCATTTCTTGTGGATTTTCATTGAGAGCCTTATTTTCTTAAGCTGTAATAGTTATGTTCTCAGGCAGTGAAGGGATATAACATTTCTTACTCTAAATGGCATCAGAGAAATGGTTTACAGTGCTTTCCTCTTGCCACCATGTCCATACAAATTGGAATTGTCAAGTGCCTGCTTATAACGGCATCCCACAATTTTAATGACTACTTCATTAAAATAGTCAAACTTGTTAATGAGTACCTTATTTAATCTAAGCCCTTGGGTAAAGACCCAAAGGTGATATGAACAAAAGTTTATGTGCTTTGTGAAAGTTTTTTAACGAAGACCTTTTTTAAATTTGCAGTTCAGATTGTTGAAAATGTGAGCTATAAGTGAGCAAGGGTTTACATTTTACATGAATGTAATCATTTTCAGTTTTTAATAATGTACACATTTTTATCAAATGTCAAATATTTTTCCACAGGGTATGGACAGTGGATTTGCAGGTGGAGAAGATGAAATTTATAATGTTTATGATCAAGCCTGGAGAGGTGGTAAAGATATGGCCCAGAGTATTTACAGGCCCAGTAAAAATCTGGACAAGGACATGTACGGTGATGACCTAGAAGCCAGAATAAAGACCAACAGGTACAAAGCCAGATAGTTTCTCAATTTCAATGTTTATACCAGCGAAAACAAAGTAGTTCATAGTCCTTTCTCTTTTTCCCTAGATTTGTTCCTGACAAGGAGTTTTCTGGTTCAGACCGTAGGCAGAGAGGCCGAGAAGGACCAGTTCAATTTGAGGAAGATCCTTTTGGTTTGGACAAGTTTTTGGAAGAAGCCAAACAGCACGGTGGCTCTAAAAGACCCTCAGATAGCAGCCGCCCCAAGGAACATGAGCATGAAAGCAAAAAGAGGAGAAAGGAATAGATACACATCTCTTCAAAGTAAATGAACTATTATCCAGAACCCAAATGATGCAAGTCATAAGGGGGAACACTTTGTAAATGTTCAGGATGAAACCAAATCTGCATGCCAGATTCCAGTGCTACTTTTTATTATGGGAGAAAGGGGGGATAGAAAATTCTACTTGGAATTATTTAGTTTTTTTAAAGAGTGGGTTGTTTGTGCTTCTTCTGCCTTTTGACATTTATAGAACATACTGCCCCACACACGAAATTAAGACCACTTCCTTTTGTGTGACACTAGTAGTTTGGGGTTGATATTTTAAGAACTGCTTATGAATAAAGTCACACCACAATGAGTAGGAACATGTTCACATATTGGAAGTGTCCTGCCAAGTGAATTTTACCCCCATTGAGCTCTGTTTTAATTTGGAGTGGGGAAAGTAAGCTCTTGCTTGGTGCAACTATTTGTTTCAAATAAAAACATTTAGACAAAATCCTGTTATGTTTACTTTATTTCATAGGCAGTAACAGTCTCAAAAATCTCTTTCTTCATCAGATGTTTGATCCCCCGGCAAAACTTTTGGTTTTTGAGCTTGTACGTGGAGCTGAAAAAAAATTAAACACTGTGAGGAAAGGCAATGTCTGCAAAAACATTAAAACTGAAAATTAACATTTAAAGATTGCCTTTTTATTAGGGAGTCAGCACCAATAACTCAAGATGTTGTTATTTGTTCCTTTTTCTTCTTAAGACCCCCTGAACTTCAAATTGTAAATCAATTTGGCCCAAGATCACATAGTAAATGGGGAAGCCAGCGTTTCAACCCAGTTTGCCTGATTTGAAAGTGCTGTTTCCACTCTTCTATGTTATATATCCCTTACCAACCATTAAAGGGTCCTCCTATACTTCCTTCCCCAGGTCTTTTTTTTTTTTTTGTCTTTTTTGTCTTTTTCCGTGTCCGGCAACGGATCGCAACCCTCAGGGTTGCCCCCGTACCGGACCGGGGACCGGCAATGGGATCGCAACCCTCGGTGTTGCTCCCGCACCTCGCTCAGCCAGTGAGCGGGAACCGGTCTGTATGTGGGATCCGAACCCTCGGGCGGGAGCACCGCCGCGCTTCCCAAGCGGCGCACTATCCAGTGCGCCACCGGGCCGGCCCCCCCAGGTCTTTTAAAACTGGGCAGTATACCACCACTCTTTAACAAGCACTAAGGCAGCTTCAACTACAAATCTCTGTCCCTGTCATTCCACACTTGTGGCCTTTTCAATTGATACACAAATTGATATACAGAAACACATTTACCTTTACTCCATCAATAATATGACTTTCCTGCTGTAGTACATTCTGAAGTTCTTCTTCTGAAGAAAAGTGAATCCAACCCATACCTCTGTGAAAGCCAGTCTCTTTGTTCTAAAAATTCAAAAATAGGAAAAGATTAATCATGAACTTGAAGTTTCCATGAGCTCCAAATCAAACTACCAAATTTTTCATCTGCCAAAATTGGATTACAAACAATAAATGTCTGTGATACATGTGCCTCATTGTTTTAATCACCTATATAAAATTTAATTGTATCAATGACATCTATTTAATCAATCCCACTAATGAACACTTTTTTCCAGTTATTTGATATTAAGCAATGTTGCTTTGAATATTCTTGAGCACTGATTTCTGTAGGATAAATTCCTAGAAATGGAATTGCTAAATCAAAGCAAATGCAAATTCCTAATTTTGATATTTTGCCAAACTACACTTCAGAACTGAAAGTACCAGTTAAACTTCTCAACAACCTGAGTGCCAGTTCCCTACACCTTCACCAACACTAGATATGAGTAATCTGTTAGATCTTTGGAAGTCAAGTAACATTAAATCAAGACTTAAGAACATAACTTCCTTTAGGTTGATATTTCACCTTAGCTTTTCAGTTCCATGAGAAAAGTGTGGTTTCAGTAAAGCATGTGTAAATTGTATTTGAACTTACATTATACCCAAAAAAGACCATTAATTCTAGAAAACCCACAGAAAATATAACCCAGGACAAAGAAGAAGAAATTTATAGATTTGTAGACCTGAAAAAGCAAAGGAAAAGAAATTAAGAATACTGTTTTATTAGTTATAAATACTAAAAAAATAAAGTGGCACTCAATGAGGGTGAAACTAAAAATAGACATTCTCTGCCAACTAGTTTTATGATAAAATTATCCTCTATCCCAAGTCCTTAACAGAATATTATACTAGGCAGAACTGTAAGATGACCCCATGATTTCCATGCACACCCCCCCACACCATGTTATACCATCCCTAAAGTGTAGGTAGGACCTGTGACTTGCTTCTAACCAAAGGAATATGGAAAAGGTGATGGGATATCACTCCCTTGATTTGGTTTTATGGCAAGAATGATGGGGTGTCACTCCTGTGATTATGCTATGTCATATATAAGATTCTATCTTGGCAGACTGGAGAGAGAAACTCCCTAGCTGGCTTTGAAGAGGCAAGCTGCCACGTTGTAAGACAGTCTACAGAGAAGCCAGGGAACAGAGTACGGCAGGCAGTCCCCAGGAGCTGAGTAGCCTCCAGCTCAAAATGCAAATCCAAAAGCCAGCAGGAAAACAGGGACCTCAGTTTTACAGTTGAGAGATGAATTCTGCCAACAACCTCAGGGAGCAGTCTCTTTAAAAAGCTACAAAGACTGGGGAAGTCAGTCTTTCCCCAGTTGAGCCAAGATGAGACAGACCAGAGCCCCAGCTGACACGTGGATTACAGCTATGTAAGATCCCAAGGAGAGGACCCAGCTAAGCTGAGATAATAAATGAGTGGTGTTTTGAGCCATTAAGATTGTGGTAATTCATTATACAACAATAAAAAACTAATTACAAACACCTATGATAAAGTTTTTAAAAATTTTTTAATCAGGATAATACTGATTAAAAAATTTTAAAAAACGTTATCATAGGTGTTTGTACTTAGTTTTTTATTGCTACTTTAACCAATAAAGACTTTAAACAGCTTAATTCCATTAGATATTAATATAAATTTATATGCTTTGATAAAAAACAAGAATTAAAGGATAACATTAATACTTTCTTTTTTAAGATAATACTCACGAAAGGTACAATACACCTTCGTATATGACCAAACTGTGCAAAGTGTTCTCTCAGCTCACCTGTACGTGGGGAGAAAGCATATTAAAAGTAATTAATATATTTTGTATTCTGTGTCCTAGATCATAAATAGAAACCAAAAGGGGTTTTAGAGCCCCAAACTTCTTGTGGATAGGAACTACTTTGCATTTCCTTAAAGCCTTAAGATTTAGAAAGCAACTATGTTACTGACAATAAAGCTGTAATGTACCAGATTTGGCAGTCGGGTGGGGATATGGACAGATAAAATGCTGAGTTGGCTGCAGTCTCCATCCTCAGCAAACATTGAGTGTTTTCATCATACCAGGCACTACACCAGGTATGTGGTTTATAATCCCTGTGAGCAGAATACAGAAGAAAAGACAGATCATTACAATCCAGTGTGCTGTTGCCAGCTATATTAGAGATCCCCAAATATCTCAACTTACTGGTCTTTCATAATTTAAAGTTACATTAGGTTAAATAGTTAGGGCTGTAAAATTTGTTGGGTTGGCCCTACCTACCCTTTCTGCCTTATTTCCCACTGCTGGCTCATAGTTACTCTCTAGTATCTGTCCTGTGGATTCACATCTTTGCATGTGTTCTCTCCCCTTGATATGTCAGTAATCCTATCTACTCCTGCCTAAATTGTAACTATCCTTCAAGACCCAAATACATCCCCTTAGTATTATTTTATTGGGCTCCTACTGCAATACAAAAAAATGTATTAGTCCTGTGGGACCTCAAAGATTTATAGTATATAATCTTAAAGATCAAAAACTATGATCTCTTTCTTTTCTGAACTACAGTACTTTTATTTCATTGATGCGCATTTTACATTACCTGCTTATGTCTCCTAGTTCATCTAAACCTCACTGATTCAACAACTGCCTATGCAAGTAAGTCTCACCCCACCACTACACTGTTAAGCTCCCCAACTATAGAAACCACTGTTTACAGTCTCTGATACACAGTAGAGCCTCAATATTGGCTGAATGAATACATAAATGTCCAGTAATCCTTCAATAATCCAGAGACTAAGTTTCTTTTTCTTCTTTTTTCTTTTTTTTCTTTTTTTTTAAAGATGACTGGTAAGGGGATCTTAACCCTTGTCTTGGTTGTGTCAGCACCATGCTATCCCAAGTGAGCTAGCTGGCCATCCCTATATAGGGATCCAAACCCATGGCCTTGGTGTTATCAGCACCACACTCTGCCAAGTGAGCCATGGGCTAGCCCCAGAGACTAAATTTCTGAAATTAATGGTTGGTCAAACCAGTTGGCAATGTCAGGGATCTCACAGAACATGATACTAGAGAATAAAACATGTGTAACATGTTTTAAACCAGGTATTAAAAGTTCTAGAAAACATTTACTTCCAAAACAAACCAGCTCTGGACATATAATTGTTCGACAGAAACAGCTGCAAGCAACAAGAACAATGCCTACCACATAATAGATACTCTCAATATTTGCTGAATAAATGAATGAACTGAGAAACTGTTTCAAAGTTGTATGTCAGGTAGACTCTTTTTAAGAGTTTTAAACCAGCCCTTTATGGTCTTGAAACTTGCATCTGAATGATGCTAGTGAAACCCCTCAACCTTTCCACAAAGTTTCACAGGGCCTAAAGGAGAATTTTTACTGGGCTTGGTCTTCACCAACCAAATACTGAGAAGATGCGGCACAAACCAATTTTACCTCCCACCCTGCTACTCACATCTGAGTCACAAAAACTTAGAGGAGAGGGCTGGCCAACTAGGCCAGTTGCTTAGACCACAATGTCATTACACCAAAGTCAAGAGTTCAGATCCCCTTTCCAGCTAGCTACCAAAAAAAGAAAAAGAAAAAAAAAAACTAAGCAGAGAATAATCCTGCTCTGTATTTTTGTTTAAGGGGGCTGGCCTGATACATATCTACAAAAAAGTTACAATGAATTTTTAAATTTTGGTAAGCAAATACAAAAACCTTATCTCAAAACTGGAGCTGAGAAAAATCAAAGTTGGTGCGAGATTTCAGAATTAATTACCCAACCCTCTAGCTCCAGACTAGGCATCTCCCATGAGCTGCAATTTTAGTAATCATGAAAATTACATTTGTTGAGCACTCACACTGTATTCAGCACAAGTCTAAGACGTTTACATATAAACTCATTTAAGCCTCTCTACAATCCAATGAGGTAGGTATTACTGATTCTATTACGTAGATGACTAGGGGCAAAGCTGTGAGCCCTTTTCCCATATTATAACTTCAGTAACTCAGGTTATATATACAACAATTAAATGGCCGAATTGGAATTCTAACCCAAGTTGTCTGGCTTCAGAGTCCACTTCTCAATCACAATGATATACAAGCTCTCTGTCCAATTGCCTTAGGGAGGCCTCACAAGCTTTCAACCTCAACGCCTTCAAACTTTACTACTCATCTTCTCTAGGCCTGCTCCTCCTCAATTCTAACCGCCTAAGTCACCAATGCTAAAAGCCAGGAAATCATTCCTCCCCTCCCCTCATTCCGTACTCTTCCCCCACTCGGGCCATCACGAAACGCCGTCGATTTTGTTTAGGTAACAGAAGTGGATCTGATTCTCCCCCACTCCCGTCCTAGCTCAGGTCCTCATCTTTGAACCAAATTACTGAAATTGAGGGATGGCCGATTAGCTCAGACGATTACCGCGCGGTGCTTTAAGACCAAGGTCCAAGGTTCCATCCCTGTACCAGCCGGCAGACGAAAAACAAAACAATTACTGAAATTGCCTTTTAGTCGTCTCCACGCTCGTCGCCTACAATCTGGCCACCTTGAATGAATGCATCCTCCACACCGTAGTCAAAAGAATCACCTCTAAGTCGTAAACCTTAAAGCTATCGAGTAATAAACCTTTCCACCAAATCACTCCGAAAGGCAGGAGACCGTGAATTCGGCATCCCTAAACGGTTATTGCAAACAAAACTTATTTCTGCTCACTGGCCTGCTCAGGAGCAAACTCAAGTCTCCTAATCCAGCCACCACGCTGACCTAAGTGTTTTGCAGAAAGCAGAGGTTTTGAGGGTCGCTTGGACCTAGGAATTCCGCCCTCCCATATCTCCATCACTCACGCGACGCCGCAGTCCAAGGAATTTCTTTGACGAAAGCAACGGACCGCTTAATAGACTTACGCACTGCCATAGAACCCCCTACTGCTAGGGCCGCCATCTTTAGACTGGAGGATCTCTGTGACCTGGGATCGCGACCCCGGAAGAACTTGCCGGATTTGGAACATGGGAATCTGCTTCCGGGGCGGAGGCCTCAGCAGCGAGATGGGAAAGATGGCGGCCGTCGTGAACTCTATGGCGACTTTGGCGGCAGAGCCTGGGGAGGACGCGTTTCGGAAACTTTTCCGCTTCTACCGTCAGAGCCGGCCCGGGACCGCAGACCTGGGAGGAGTCATCGACTTCTCGGCCGCCCACGCAGCGCGCGGCACGGGTCCTGCTGCCCACAAGGTACGGAGAGAGGAGCGGCGCACGCCTCCCCATTGCCTCACCTCGCTCCTTGCAGGGGCTTTCATGTTCTTCTCGCCTGTTTTCGCCTCCAGATCGATTGTTATTGAGCGACCCCGTCCTCCTTGGGCGCGGAGTCGAACTGTCCACCAGCCGTCGTACTTTGGCGATAAAGCACTGTGCTCCTGGTTTCGTCATGCGGCCATTCCCGATGGCAGGCCCGGTCAGAAAAGCCTGGGAAGTGGCATTAATTCCTTCCTTTAACTGTCCACTTACATTTCCACTTTGGTTTATGTAAAACGCTGCATAATGTCTTCGTAGACGTTAAGATAGAGCTCTGCAGCTTGAAAAAACTCAACTACTGGGTCATCCCAGTAGTGAGAGGGATCCGAGGTTGTTGGTTAAGCTGCTGTACTTAAAACTAGCCCGTCTTCTCTGGGCCTTTTAGAAAGAGTTCACTGGAGGATTTTGGGACAATCTCTGCACGTTTAAAATAAATGGCAAACGAGTGTATATAAAATCCAAGCACCATTCCTTAGTTTTACTTCTCCTCTTGGAAATTAGAAAGGGGTAAATTAATAATGGGAAGGAGGAGATACGGGGGTGGCGGGACCACACCTATAGTGCAGTGTATATTTTCTTTACAATCGCTTTAACATTGAGGATTTAAATGAAATCCCTTAATTTGCCCTTGGTGTTGTCCACAGATAACAAGATGAATCATTCTTTCCAAGCTTCGTAATAGCCCTGAAAAAATTGGAGTGTTGGAGTAACACTATACTTGTCTACAACTCAGCTCCTCAGCAACTTCATTTGTTAACAAAAATTCTGTTAGAGTTGTCAAAATAACATACAGGAAACTTACCACCCCAAGAATAATATCTCAGGAGGACCCTTCAGACCCTCATTTAGCTCATTTTACCTGTATTGTACTATAATACATTGTTTTAGAATGTAAACCACCTGAAAACAGTGTATGTCTAGTACCTAAAACAGTCAGCACTCAGTAAACGTTGAATGCATGAAAGCTTGGGTGTTTAGTTTCCCAGCTCAAAGCAGATTAAAAAGTAGCAAATTAGAGAAGTTGCTATTACAAGACAGGTGATGAGAGCAGTGGGAAAAGTGATGGCTAACAGTCTGGTAAGGGGTGAAGCAGAGAAGCTTTTTTAAAAGCTGAGTGTTTGGTTTAGTTTAGCATATCATAGAATAGGTCTACAAATGTATTTGAGCTCTCAGGGTGTTGCTGAATTATATTGAGTATGGTCTCTTTAAGAAATCATGAAAACTATTTGTAGTTTTACCAGCTCGTAGGTACCTGGAAAACTCAGCTGATTGGAACTCAGAGAGGTCCAGATAGCCATTTTATTGTAGAGACTGGTTATATACCAGCCACTTGATATTTTTTTCTGGAGAAGTGGCTGGTATATATCTCCACACTTGGAGAAGTTGACAGGATAAAAAATCATATCTTTTTGAAAGAGGATATTTGATGTATTCTAAGGCAAACCAGACTCTAAGTGTATTATTAATGGAAAAATAAAGTTTTTTTTCCTGTGTCCTTACTTCAATGACTGCATATTGGGTCTCAACCAATGTAATGAGCCATCCATAAGATGCTCCTATGCAAAGAAAATTTCACCAGTCCCCGAAATACATCATTTCTAAGCAATTAGCAAAAGCAGAAGTTCTAGCATCGGTTTGATATTTCATATAAAATAAGGGCAAATACCGTACTTTAGCAAACTGGGTTTCCAATTTGTATTGAAACAGTTTGTCTTTCTGGTTACAGTACTCTATTTCCATTTTCTCACCCTCCCCAGCCTGGTGTTCCTCATAGCTCTGTTTAAACACCAACCTTATACAATTGTTTCAAAAGCATTATCATTAGACTTAACTGAGGTAAATAGCTTTGTGACTGGGGATATTCCAATACACCAAATAGCTTTCATGATTCAGTCCTATAAAAAGTCACAAAGATATGGTGTCATAGGAGAAGGTAGTCTTGAAGGCAAAATCAGCCTGCTTGGGCCGAGCCTGTGGAGCACTCGGGAGAGTGCGGCGTTGGGAGCACAGCAGCACTCCCGCCGCGGGTTCGGATCCTATATAGGGATGACCGGTGCGCTCACTGGCTGAGCACGGTGCGGCCGGTCTCAAAAAGGACAAAAAAAAAAAAAAATCAGCCTGCTTAACAGCTAATTATTTCATTTTCTCCCCCTTTGAAAGGAAGAGGCTTCAGTTGTTCCTACATGGCTAGAACAGTAATAAACAATGTACCTGTAATTTGTAACTTAAGTATTGTATGTTAGTAACAATCTTGAAGCCTTGTTTTCCAAAGTTCATTTTTTTTTTATCTGTTCCATAACTTGCACTAATTATTTTAGGTATTTTCATTATATGAAACCTACCATGTGTCAGAGATGATTTAATCTATTTAAATGTTGAACTGCTAGCAGAATTTTCACATCTCCAATAATTCAGAATTAGTAAGGAAAAAAATTCACCAGTGTTTAGTTTTATATTGAGGTGCTCAGGTTGGAATAAAGTGGTATAAAAAAGCAAAAACAAAAAAAAAACAAAATCAGCCTGCTTAAATTTTCTTATTACCACTTATCTTAATTTTGTGTAATTTTGTAGTGTTAGTATGCAGATGAGGAAACTGAGGCTCTAAGAAGTTAAGTGACACATCTGAAAGACATAAATTAAGTGGTAGAGCTAAGATTAGGATCCCAGACTTAAGACTCCTAGCTTTGCCCATATCAGAAATGTCTTTGAAGGTTTGAGGTTCCCAGAGTTGACCTGCAAAATAGCTTTAGTCCTCTGACTTCTGTTTCCTTTCTGCCAGGTGGTCAGATCTCAGCTAAGTGTGTCCTCAGTCAGTGAGCACGATTTACGTAGAGCAGGACTTCAGCCAGTCAGCAAGTGGCGAGCCTATGGACTTGAAGGCTATCCTGGTGAGTGCAGCTGGCCTCAGAGAAGGCAAAATCACTTACTCATTTGTCTAATTTCAGAGGAGGAGCTATGAGCAAGTAAATGGACAAAGGAGAAAACTAAACACACACAAATGTTACACTCCCAAACCCATTTTGAATTGTGCCTTGTCTAAGGTATCCATTTATTTAGCATTCCCAGAGGATAGAACAAGGGTCACAGTGCCTGCTTTATATGGCAGAAAGTGGCACAACAAATAAAAAAAATAAGGACATTGACTCTGGGCTTCCTGCCATTAGTCTGTACACCTACTCTGGCAGAAGAACTGCTTTAAATGATAGAACAATTTATAATTGTCACTTCAGTCACATTCTCAAATGGCATAACAACTTAAAACTGGTTGCTATCAATGCTGAACACTTAAAAAAAATTACAGTTAAAAACGTTAGGGGCTGGCCCGGTGGCGCACTGGATAGTGCGCCGCTTGGGAAGCGCGGCGGCGCTCCCGCCCGAGGGTTCGGATCCCACATACAGACCGGTTCCTGCTCGCTGGCTGAGCGAGGCGCGGGAGCAACACCGAGGCTTGCGATCCCGTTGCCGGTCCCCGGTCCGGTACGGGGGCAACACTGAGGGTTGTGATCCGTTGCCGGACACGGAAAAAAGACAAAAGACAAAAAAAAAAAAAAAAAAACGTTATAAGTTCCAGTAGACTAAATAGTCTAGAATTTTGAATTTAGTGATGTTGGGTAGTAGAGAAATTAAGATAATAATGAAGAGTGAGTAACATTATTAACGTTTTTTCAAGGCTCATGGAGCCATTGTAGATTAATTATTATAAACTATTTAGAAAATACAGAAATGCCTTATTTGGCCAAATAATCTTATATTTGCCATCCTGTGTCTTTCTAAAAGACATAAAGTTAGCATTGTACTTGTGATTTCAAATGTGGATTAAACACGAAAGAAATCTTTAAAAAGATTGTTAGTTTTTGTTGTGCCAAGGGCCAGGACTATTTATGTTACAGGTCTTAGTACATTATGACCACTGAAATATTTGTTAATAACATGGGTGGTGTAACAGCTATTGTGGTACTTCCTGTTAAAGGCCTCACGCACTTCAGTTCTATATGAAGTCGTGAAGAAAACAGTTGAATGATTACTTTTATATATGAAAGTGTCACTCTCTGTGAGTTTGAGTAATTGTTGAGCATGCATCGCCTGTCTTTTATGCAGATGTTGTCCTTGGAGGCTTTTACTTTCAACTCTAGTGCCTGATTTCAAGGCCGTGATTCTGTGTTGCTCTAGGCCTTCTTCCTTTAACTGATTATTCATATTACGTTATCATCCCCATTTCAGTTTTGTATTACCCAAACTGGTATACTTGCTTTTTAAGATTTGCTAGGATTTCCTCCTTAAGCCACATCATTTGGGTTGGTGCCTCATATCATTAGAGAATTTCTTCTGCCTTCCTTGCCATTGTAGGCTGCATTTAGTAGAAGTTTAATGTCCAAAACGTGGGAGATAACAGTCTCCTCTTACTCCAAGTTGATCAGAAGGATTGTGTTTACTTCTGAATCCTACTTATACTGAAGGAACATGAGTTACACCACAACTTGTCCTTACAAGAGTGAGCAGGAGGATAATGGGTTTGGAAACCAGAAACTTAGTCTAGGGAAGAGAAGACTTGCAGGGGACCATGACAGCAATCAAACATTTGAAACGTTATCTTAAACAAGAAGGGATGGAAAGGAATGCAGAGTAGTGGTTAAGGCATAGGTTCTGGTGCTAGGCTACCTGGGTTTATATATTGGCTCTACCATCTACTAACTATATAACCTTGGACAAGTTTCTTAATTCTCTTGGCCTCGGTTTCTTCGTGGTAAAATGTATATAAAAATAGTGCCCACCTCATAAGGTTATTATGAAGATTAAATGTGAATATACATGTAAAGTGCTTAGGTTAATGCCTCGCACATAGTAACTGCTCAGTAAATGTTAACTGTAGAGCTATAGGTATTTATCAAGAGTTAAAAACTGATTTGCTCTAGGTGTCAGAACCCAAGACCAATGCATGAAAATTAAAGGGAGGCAGATTTTTAACCCAACAAAAGGAAGACAACTTAAGTTTTCTGAAATGGACTGCCTAAAGAGGTATTAAATTTCCTGTCACTGTTGAAGCTTGGACTAGATCTGAAGTGTTCTTTCTTTACTCTGACATTTTGGGGAGTGTTATAGTATTCTTTATTTTGTGAAGTAATGATAATAGCAGATGGCAGGTCAAGGGGTTTTTTTCCATATCTTTTTTTTTCCCAAAATATTGATAGTCCTATACCACTTTCCCAAATTATATGGAGAATTTTACTGATAAATGAAATGCAAAAGCAGGAACCCCTAGTTGGGTTCCTACTGTTTGGAGATACTGTAGAGGACATATAAAGAATCAGGTTAGTGGTTAAACTAGATGACTGTTAAGATGAATGTCTATGACTGATCCTTTAAACATCTTTACTGCTCAGCCTTTTACAGTTGATTCTCTCTTTCCTTTCTTGCTGTATTTTCTTTTTTTCTTTTCTTACAGTCTAAGTAGTGGAATCCACCAATAACTTCCATTTTTTTTTTAGTGGGTAAAAATCTTTGGCTGTATGGGTTTCCTTGGTGCCAACAGGTAACTAACTTTGGTCATTAGGTTTAGTTTGGAATACATGCTATTGATGATATTAAATGGTTAAATAAGATTAATTAACTGCAATGACTAGCCTATCCTCAGTGAATATCTCTAAGCCATCTAGATTTTTTTTCATATCTGCAACTATCTGGACATAGAATTTTAAGTCCTTTTAGGAAGATTTAGTACAGCGGAGGAATCTTCATGTTATTTTCTATATATTTCTACTGTGTCAGCACAAACTCTCTTTGCTGAACAACATATGGTTTAAAATCTCTGAAATTCTGATAGTATAATATTATTCAGAGATTCATTTGTTTAGAGCATAGTATTTCTAATGCAAAGATTATAGGTTTGTTGCCATATCCTAGATGTGTGCTGTTGGCCACAAGATGGGCCAGGAGAGAGGGATGAATCAGTGAAGGAATATTACCTCTCTGAACCTCTGTTCTCTCCTCTGCAAAATTGAATTAATGACTTCCTCATGGAGTTATTGAAGATTAATGAGATAGCATAAGGTTGCTAGCACAATGGCTGACACTTGGTAGGCATCCAGTTATTTTTAGCAGCTACCGTAATTAATAACTTAAAAATAAATTTATTTATTGTTAACAGCTGTTAAACTTAATTATTGTCCTATATTTAAATTACATGCCAAAGAGAAGAGGTTAAGAGTAGTTTAGTAATATCAAAATTGTTTTTATTTTGGCCTCAGCCCAGTGTCTTTACTGTCTGTTTCCCACAGTAATTCTCCCTGAAGACATTTCCATAATATGTGCCATTATTGTTAATAGTCTAGACCAGGAGTTGGCAACTATAGCTGGGGGCCAGGCCATCACTTATTTTTGTCAATAGAATTTTGTTGGAATACAGCCACGTCTATTTATTTACCTACTACTTATGGCTACCTTCCTGCTACAGTGGCAGAGTTGAGTGCTGAAGAGACTGAATAATACTCAGAGCCTAAAATATTTACTTTCTAGCCCTTGACAGAAAAAGTTTGCTAATCTCTGTTCTCGACTAGACTTGGAGTCCAGCCAGGAATTGAAGACCTTCAAATTACTGCCAGCGTTTAACTCAGAAATCCTTATGCTTCAGTCTGTTCATCTGATTTTAGTATCCCTTTGCAAGGGGAACATTACACTAATATATAGTGATTGGCTTTTGTGTAATTTCATTGATTCCTCCTTGTTCCTCAGGACCCTGACCCAGCCATGTTCCCTCTTCCTGAGATGGCCTTGCTATTTATCTGATGGGAAAAGCTGAGTCCATCAGGAACAAATGGACTTCAGCTTCCATTGGCCCCCACACTTACAAGCAAATGTTCTCATTCCTATCTTTCAATCATACTAAAGGAAGAGGAGTTTCTTCAGTTCAAAGCCAGTTCCTTCACTTTCTTGCTCTCACTTTCTTTTACCTCTTCCAGCTTTTAAGACCTTGCTCTGTTCCTTCCTCTCCTATTTCCAAACAGGTTCCTCTGCTGGCTCTTTCTTCACAAGCTGTAAGCATGCTTAGGTCTTGCCAATCCCTGAAAACCATGAACTCCCTTCTTAATTCTTTATTCTTCTATGACTACTTCTTAGCCTTTCATAGCCAGGCTTCAAAAAGGAATTACCCATATAACTGTCTACTGTCCTGTCTCCAGGTACTTCACTTTCTCCAGACAAAATTTTTTATCTCTTTATCTCTAATTATTAAGAGAGTGCCTGGTACAGTGTGTTTTTTGAGTATTTGATGAATGAATGAATCTTTACCATGCGTGGGATTCCATTTAAATTTCATCTTTTACAAGGGTAGAAAATGAGGTTAGGTTACTGTCAAGGTCACAAAGATCTTTCCAACTCGTATGTTGTAGTTACTTGCATTGTACCATACTGAGATGAGGGCTGGCCAGGTAGCTATCTTGGTTAGAGCATAGTGTTATAACACCAAGGTCAAGGGTTCAGATCCCGATATCGGCCAGGTACAAAAATAAATTTTTTATGTAAAAAATAATAATAATTTAAGGGCTGTCCAGTTAGCTCAGTTGGTTAGAGCACAGCCTTATAGCACTGTACTGAGAAGTTGTGTATATATAAAGAATTATTAGTCAGTATTAGGAAACTGAAAAGACAAAAAGGGAACACTGAGATATCACAGAGGCAGTAACTTCAGAAAGCAGCTACCACCCCTGTGACTGGGGGGGAAAACAAAAGTGATCAGAGTTATTAAATTTAGAGGCTTGAAAGAGGAGCCACATGGAATTGGTACTTAAGCTTCTGAGGAAGGGACATAATGAGGGTGGTCCTAGTGGTGTGGAAAAACTACATTAGAACCAACTTCTGCCATCTAGTCTTCCATTAGTGCTCCCTGTAGGCACAGGTTAGCAAGGAGCCAGCTGGTGAAGAAGAAATGTAGTTGGCAGGATCCCAGCCCCACATTATGAAGTCACATATAGAAGGGTGGATTTGAAGCTGAAAAACAATAGATTCCACTCCATTCATTAGATGGTGACTCTTAAATCTCTATTTTCAGTCATTTCAGTGTAAGAGTTCAGCCTTCTATGCCTCCAGTAAATGAAATAGGAAGTGAGAGAAGTCTTAGATGACTGTAAATGGTGATACCTGCTGAAAATTAGAGGGTGGATTTTTGGCACTTTCAGTTCTAAAGTTTGCTTTGGGAAACAAAATTGACAGTCGGCCTTGTGGAGTATTTGTTTCTCTTGAATAGCCCAAAAAGCCAGAGATATTTGCCTAATGGTAGATGTCTAATATTCACCAGTACTTAGCTTTTTTTATTAACTTGAAGCATGATCAAAAGGATATGTGGAGTAAATAACAATAGTGGGTGTAAGGATGGCAACAAAAAGAAATTATCTGAATAACTGATGGAGAATTTCCCCCTCTCCTCCCTTTTTTTCCCAACCCATCTTTTGTATAGGATTTATTTTTATCCCAAACCCCTTCCTCCCAGGTTACCAGTGGCACTGGGTGAAGCAGTGCCTTAAGTTTTATTCCCAGAAACCTAACGTATGTAACCTGGACAAACACATGACTAAAGAAGAGACCCAAGATCTGTGGGAACAGAGCAAAGAGTTCCTGAGGTAAGTCTTATCAGTCAACAAAGTGTAAATACTCAGCTCAGGTCTTTGATGGAACTGTTCTGTAACAATGCAGTGAGGGTGGCTGGCCTGTTTTTTCCCTGCTCGTTTACTTACACACGAATGCAGCACAATTGTGTTCTTTCCCCGGGAACATTGGGACAGATACTCTTGACAGTTATATTAAATTGAGATTCATTTTAAAGATTTGCATATAGCTTAGATACTGAGTTCATCCTCATTAATCATCAGATCCATTTTCATTCAGCTTCATCCCTTTTTCTACTTAAAGTGAGTTCCTTTGAAGACTTGTGGTACCTTAGGAAAAAGTAACATTGAAAGCTCTTTACTTCTACTCTCCTAGATGGAGTTGATACTACTAGCTGTTTTATGGTAGGTCAGTTCCTAATGAAAAGAACTAATATTTGAACCTTCATGTTATTTCAACATTTCATTTATTCATTTCACAAATATTTATTGAGGGTCAGTTGTGTACCAGGCATGATGCTAGGCATTGGAGACACAAAGATAAATAGGATACTCTCCCTGCATTCAAGAGTGTATAGTCTGTGGCAAGAACTCAGTATCTACAGGAATAATTACCATAGAACTCAGAAAGTGTTATGACGGGGTTTTGTAAAACACTGTGAGGGTACAGAAGAGTATATAATTCTTCCAGGCAGAATAGAGGTGTCAAAGAAGAAAAAATGTTTTTTTTAATTGGGTCTACTATTCTCTTTTTTTCCCTCTGTCCATTTGAACTGATCTTCAAAAATGATTAGGAGAGAGAAATCAAAAATGATTTCTGGTAGAGAAAGCAGTCTGAGCAAAGATGAAATACTGAGGATAGAGTAAGTTGTCCTGTGAGATGGGAGCACAGGATGTGTGCATTCATATGTTCAGCAGCTATCTAAGTTTCTGCTGTGTGTCAGAGACAGTGCTTGAGTGTTAGAGACTCAAAGACACATAAGAAACAGTTCCTGCCTTCAGGAAATTTGTAATGTAGTCAAGGACAGAGACATATATACAGATACTTGGGTATAGTTTGTCAGGTACAGGGATTGAGTTTATAAAGTATAATGGACATGGTCACTTAAGTGGCTAGGTTGGGGATAGATTATGGAAATGCTTCCTGGAAGTCATGGATTGGGCTGGCAAAACATGAAGTGGAAAAGTTGAGTTAGGGCCAAATTGTAAAGGGTTTAGTGATGTAGAAGCTCTAGTTCTGGAGTCAGATTGCCTGTGTTCAAATCCTGGCTCTGCCACTTACTAGCTGTGTAACTTGAGATACTTTCTAACCTTTCTGCACCTACCACTAGTCCTTTCCTTATTGAACAGTGTGAGGATTAAACAAGGTAATATGGGAGCAGTTCTTAAAACTGCCTGCTAAAACCATTGTACCAGCTTTGTGTCCTGTTTAGTCTTAAATGGCCCCAATGATGCAGTTTTCAGAAAGTGTCATACTAATTCCAACAGGGGAAATAGAAGATTTTCTTAAGTTGAAAGGGGAAAGGAAAACTAAAATTCAATAGTTTTTCTTTAATACCGCCTTTTTTAATTTTTTTTATCTTTTTTAAATTTGGACGGCTGACTGGTGCAATGATCCAAATCCTTGACCTTGGTGTTATAACACCACACTGTAACCAACTGAGCTAACCAGCCAGCCCTAAAGCCTTCTTGTTCTATAAGTTATGGTATAAGCAGAAGCAGTGAAGAAAACCCTATTCTTAAGCTTTTAATAATGTCTTCTTTAGAACTGAAAGCAAAGTGAAGGAAGATCATGGTTAAAAGAGCTTATTGTTATTAAACCAGTCTGTGTTTTCAAGTAATTGACTTTTTTCTTCTGGCATACGATTCTGCAGAAATCCTAGCTGTCTTCTTCTAAGATAGCTTGGATGAATCTCTAATAAATCAACCTGTAAACAATGGTGAGATACTTTTTTTTTTTTTTGGTCTAATAAATTAGCAAAAATAAAAAATGATGGTCATACCTTATGTTGTCAAAGGTTGGAAGAAATTAATATGCTCAGACATTATGCTGATGGCCCTAGTTCTCGTTCTGTCACCATGTGATATGTGTTTCAGTTTCTTCGTGTGGGAAATGAAGGTATTAGACTGGGTAAGCCATTCAAGGTGGTTGAATCATGGTCAGTCAGAGTCATGTAGACAGTACATGGCAGGTCTCCCCACCTTCCCAGTGCCTGTCAGAAAGGGAAAGGGTCCGTTGTTCAAAAACCTTTTCCTGGAGATTCTGATTAGCTACCATAACATCCTCTCACATTGAGAACCACTGAACTAACGACCTCTAAGCATCCTTTCAATATTTACTTTCTAGAGTTCTGTCGTCAGGGAAGAAAAAAACTTTAAGTAAGAAATGAAGGAGAAATACTTGAGCTTAGAAGCAAAAATAGAATGTTCACAAAATCAGAGTACCTCAGTTCTATGTTTTGTTCAAAGTGAATAGTTTAGCTAGAGGTTTTTGTACAAGAGTACAATAGGTAGGTGCAAGCATCTTCTTTGCAGCATTGTTTATAACAAAAAAAAATAAGCAACAGCCTAAGAGTCCATCAGCGGGAGACCAGATAAATCAAGTACAGTATATCCCTGCAGTAGAATGTAGCCATTATGCAGCCTTTAAAAAACCTTAAATCCAACCCTCTAACAGATATAGTAGGCTTTATAAATAAAAATAAAATTAACCATTTATCACCATCACAACCAGTTTATTCTAAACCACTATAATTTCTTTTTCTTTTTCTGTTTTTTTGGCAAATGGCTGGTACAGGGATTCAAACCCTTGACCTTGGTGTTATCAGCACCACACTCTAACTAAGGAAACTAACCGGCCAGCCCTTATTTCTTATTTAGAATACTGCAGTAGCGTCTAATGAGTCTTCCTGTGTCTGTTCTTACCACTCTTTAGTCTGTTTTCCACACAGAGTCTAGAAATCATGTCATTTTTCTTATAGCTTCCCATCTTCAATCATTCTGATGTAAATTGCCCAAAGTTAGCACTGACTCCACAAGTTAGGGGCACAGTCCCAAATAAGACTACTTTTTCTTCAGTCACCAGCCACAAGCTTGGGGGTGTCCACAGGCTACCCACACAACCCTATAATAACATGGTTGGATTATGTCTTCCAGCATGACCAGCCAACATCTTGAATCATCTCTTTAGCATAAACTCAGGTGTGGTCCAAAGGCCCACCATGACTAACAGTGCCACTCCTATCACTTAGGAAATTCCAGGGGTTAGGATCTCCGTCCCAGGAGCCACGGACAAAGACCAGGCAAATTCTTTGTTATACAATATCACATTCAGAAAAAATCTAAAGTCTTTACCATGACCTACAAGGCCTAGGTGGTCTGGCCCCCAGTTACCTCTCTAACCTCATTTTCTACCATTCCTGTTCATTTGTTCTCTAGCCACACAGGTGCTATTTCTTTTTTTTTTTTTTTTTTTTTTTTTCAGGTGCTATTTCTTAAACACATCAGGAATACTCAGATTCTTTGTACAAGCTCTTCCTTCTACCTCCGAAGCTCTTCCCTTTGATAACCAGTGGCTTGCTTCCTTTAGAACTTTGTTCTAGGGCCGGCCCGGTGGTGCACTGCTACAGTGCGCCGCTTGGGAGTGTGGTGGCGCTCCCGCCGAGGGTTCGGATCCCACATACAGACCGGTTCCCACTCACTGGCTGAGCGAGGTGCAGACGCAACACCGAGGGTTGCGATCCTGTTGCCGGTCCCGGTCCAGTACGGGCGCGACACTGAGGGTTGCGATCCGTTGCCGGTCACGAAAAAAGACAAAAAGGAAAACAAAAAAAAAAAAGAACTTTGTTCTAATATCTTAGAAGAAAGGTCTTCCTTTATCATTCAATCAAAAATAACCCTCTTCTTCCCTTCACTCTTTATCCTCTTGCCTTGCTTTTTTTATTCCTCAGTTAAATATTTGTGGAATTAATTAATTAATGGATACTTTCTTGTACCTTTTGAATTTTGTGCATGTATTATCTATTCAAGAATATATTTTTAAAGAATAGAACAAGGGAAAATATAAATTTAAATAAAGCAACTTAGCTTTATTCTATAAGTTAGGCGATAAAATGTTTTGTCTCTGTTTTGGTATCTGTTTTGGAAAGCTTTTTCAGCTGATATCCTCAATGTGGAAGCAGAATTAATCCTTTCCCCTTTCCACTCCTTAAAAGACTGTTTATAATGCTAGTGTAGTACTTATTACATTGAACCAAGTCATCTGGCCCTTCCTCCTTCCACTTCTCACCTCCCTCAGTCTTGAAAATATTTTAGCCTTGATGCCTAAGTAAACGTTATTCCAAATAAATTGATATCCTGTCTTTGTTAGCCCAGTAAAAACATAATATAATTAAAGACTTCATAATAGCTTTCCATCATATTTTTATTCATTTATTAAGTAGTGTACATTTGTGTTTTAGAAAATATTTGATGCTAGGACAAATATGAATAAAACTCACTTCCTGCCTTTGAGGAAGGACTTGTTAAAGGAGGAATGTGGGTACTTAAATAAGGAGTGTACAATACCAAAGCATGTATACTTGAATAGAGGACGTTGCAAGGTTCTGTGGAAGCACAATATAGGGAGAGGCTGGAAAAAAGACTTTCCGTAAGAAGTGAGTTTGAACTGTGCACGTTAGAATAGTCTGCAAGGCTGAGAGTGGAGTAGGAGAGGAGGGAGCATTTCAGTAGAGAAAACTGTGTGGTCAAAGGCACAGCCATGAAAGATAGGGAGGGTAGGATTCCTCGTGGGAAATGCTTGGAGTTGTGACTAGAAAGGTTAGTTGGAGCCAGATTATATAGGTAGGTTGGCATATCATATAGAAGAGTGTGGACTTTGTCAAGATTAATTACAGATTTCTCACTTTGGAAAGATAATTCTTGTGGGAGTCGGGGAAATGGACTGAAAATACAGTGGTTGCAAAAGCACAATTAAGAATTTAGTTGAACAATCCATGCTAAGATGAAGGCCTAGAAAAGACATTGTCATCAGAGCTTGGTGACCAAGAAATTACAAAAATAGAGAAAAGAAGGATGTTAAGTATTATCAACAGATTTCTAAGTGGCAGTGAGGTAATGTTGAGGCCTTTAATGGAAATAAAGTTTGAAGGAAGAAAAGAATGAGCAGAGACTGTCCTTAGTGTAGTTTGGGACATTGTTTTCGAAATGACTGTGGGGTACCCAGGTGGAGATGTTCAACATGCCTTTGGAGATATGGAACTGAGCTTAGGAGCAAAGTTAGTGAGAGAGATGAGATGTGGGAGTTACACATAAAGGCCATAGTGAAGCTGTGGGAATAGATGTGATTTTTTTGTTTGTTTGTTTTGTCATTGTTTGTTTTTGTTTTGGAAAACATATAAGAAAAAAAGGCCATTGGCTCTGGAAAGCATTGGCACAGGGTATGGAAAACAGCAGGAAAGGACACCAAGCAGCCAGAGGGATACGAGAAAAAACAGAAGAAAGTGCTATTAGAGGCTGAGACTGGAAAATGTTTCAAGAAGGAGAGGCCATGTCAAATAGGTTTTGACAATTAAGTGATGTGATTGCAGCTAAGAAACTAGTTTTGGTAGAGTAGTATAAGCAAAAGCTAGATTGCAGTGAAGAAAAAGAGTAAGGATTCTAAATGCTGTGTTTTTCAAAGTTTGATCAGGAAGGGAACGAGAGAGAGAGTGCCACAGGGAGGTGGATGTAGACAGTGTAGCTTGAATAAAAGGTAGATTTCATAAAATGTTTTGTGTTGTTTTTCTTAAGTGTATAGAAATGTTAAACGTGTTTGCAGGTCAAGAAGAAGAAACAAGCACAGAGGAAGACTTGAAAATATGAGGATAATGATTATTAATGGAGAAAGGCCTCGGAGGCTATGTCAGGGAAATAGGACATAGAATGGGTAGAGAATTAGGCTTGATGGAAAGAAGTAGGAACACTTCTGAAACCAAGAGGGAAGGGTGAGGTAAAAATTTAGAAAAATTATGTCGGACTGGTTACCTTAGTTGGTTAGAGTGTGGTACTTATAACACCAAGGTCTAGAATTCGATCTCTGCACTGGCCAACCACCAAAAAAAAAAAAAAAAAAAACTTTAGAGGTGTGGGGGGAAAAAAGTTGAAATCGTTTACTGGATCATTTGACCAGGCTTCTGTTTTCTCATTAACCTAGAAGAGAATAAGAGCAAAACTGAGGACTTGAGATGAATGGTGAAGTTTAGAACAGAAGCTAAAGGGTTAGAGTGAATATTTGCAGGATAACAAAAGGATGTTAGCAGTGAAGGTGGCGTTTTTGCAATGTCCACTTGCGGTAATTGACTGGGAGTTCCATTTGTTTGAGAAGGGTGAGAAAACTGGAAGCACTCAAAGAATGGGGTTTTAGGGACAAGAGATTGAAGTTCAGGTTCAATGGAAATAGGAAAAGAGGAGACAAAGCTGAAGGCATGGAGCTAAATATTGAGTTGTGAAAGACACTATTCCCAACCTTTTAAAAATAATTTAAAAAAACAAATACCTGCAGTGGGATTTTGAAGGTTCTCATCTTAAACCTTCAGACTTCATTCTGTCCCAAGTAGGTAGTTTTGCTTTCATAGTGGTTCACTAAAGTCCCTTTGCAGGCAAGAAGGAAAAGAAAATACCGGGCCGGCCCGTGGCTCACTTGGGAGAGTGCGGTGCTGATAACACCAAGGCCACGGGTTTGGATCCCATATAGGGATGGCCGGTTTGCTCACTGGCTGAGCGTGGTGCTGACAACACCAAGTCAAGGGTTAAGATCCCCTTACCGGTCATCTTTTAAAAAAAAAAAAAAGAAGGAAAAGAAAATACCAATGTTTAGTTATGGCACCCAAACCACCCATTGTAAAGAAAGTGGACAAGCAGAATAGGAATTCATTTCCACCCAGTTAAGGTTCAGTTTAAAACAGAGCTGTAGAAAGTGATTGCTGAGAGAAATGCCAACACTCACATAAGGCACTTACCCGTGACAGAAACCGAGCAAACTGCTGTGTGAGCATGTTCACCTGGGGAGAAGGTGGCAAGCCCACCCATCCATCATCTTCTCACTAGTGCCTGGGGGTGGTGGGGAGGCAGGAAGCATAGCGTGTTTCTGTTTGCAGTGAGAACCAATGATTAGGGTCATGCTTGCTTGAAATCATTCTTTTGAATAATTGGATAAAGATTTAAAGTTAAGTTAGGTGCCAACATATTTCCTGCATTCTTCAGGGTGAATATGGGAGGTCCATTGGCACTGGTCTTTCTTGGCCTCCTTTTGGACAAGTCAGGTTTAAAAACAGAACAGCCCAACTTCTTCATTGTTTCTTCAATATTTTATGCTTGAAAATGATCTGGGAGCATTTAAATTTGGCTTTGGCCTTTTACTATTAACAGTGTGCAAGAGCAAATTTTTTGGAGTCTTTGTTACCCAAGAGGCTCATGGGAACCAGAGGGGTTGGTAAGTAGTACTAAGATAAGAAATGTGTAGTGCTGGACAGTCCTGCTCTCACATCTTTTTTTTTTTTTTTCCTTTTTGTCTTTTTTCGTGTCTGGCAACGGATCGCAACCCTCAGTGTCGCGCCCGTACCGGACCGGGACCGGCAACAGGATTGCAACCCTCGGTGTTGCTCCCACACCTCGCTCAGCCAGTGAGCGGGAACCGGTCTGTATGTGGGATCTGAGCCCTCGGCAGGAGCGCCACCGCGCTCCCAAGCGGCGCACTGTAGCAGTGCGCCACCGGGCCGGCCCATGCTCTCACATCTTGAAGGTAAATGTTAACAGTTGTTGCTACTTCTTCCAGAAAATACAAAGGCAAGAATTCAAATCAAGTTCTCAGAAGAAGATATGAAATGAGGGATGGAATCTTGCACCTACGTAGATCTAATACGTTACACAGAATGTATATGTCGTTTCCCTCAGAGTGGCACCAGCAATCAAGGACCATGACTTTTTTTTTTTTTTTTTTTGTCCTTTTTGAGACCGGCCGCACCGTGCTCAGCCAGTGAGCATTGTGAGCGCACCGGTCATCCCTATATAGGATCCGAACCCGCGGAGGGAGTGCTGCTGCACTCCCAGCGCTGCACTCTCCCAAGTGCGTCACGGGCTCGGCCCAAGGACCATGACTTTTCTTGCACAAAGCAAGTTTTTTTGTTTTGTTTTGTTTTGTTTTCTAAAGATGACCAGTAAGGGGATCCTAACCCTTGACTTGGTGTTGTCAGCACCACGCTCACCCAGTGAGCTAACCGGCCATCCCTATATGGAATCCAAACCCGTGGCCTTGGTATTATCAGCACCGCACTCTCCCGAGTGAGCCACGGGCCGGCCCCAAAGCAAGTTTTTAAGCTATTCTTTTTTCTTTTTATTATGAGGATTGGGTTTAATGCTTTTGAAAGTACCACTCCTCACTTTTACGTCCTCATCGAGTCCCCTTCTATAATATAAGGCTGAGCTCAAAGCCTTTTTATACATAATACAGTTAAAATAGAAAAGAGACGTTCTTTTGGTTTCTTAGAAAAGGAACTAATTTAGAAAAGGTATATTCCAGGATGGTTCTGCTCATGTTTGTTTATCACTATAATAATTTTGATAATCTTTATTGTTAATAACATAAATCTTGTATTATAATAAAGTATGCCCTTGAAGAACATTATTTGATGGAAACAATTTTTTGATGGAAAAGCAGTTTGTTGGTGCTGTATTAAATGTGTGAAATACCATCACCTTTTGAATTATTTCCAAAGCTACATCATTGTTATCTTTATTGTTCAGATCAGTCTGGTTTTAATATATTATAGTGTGTATGGATTCTTTGTCAAGAATAAAATGATCTGTTATTAAGCTAGAAAGAGATGGAGGGTATTTTGTTTTTCAGTTTTGACTGTAATAATGGTTCTCAAAGTGTGGTCCCTGGATCAGCATCATTTGGGAACTTGTTAGAAGTGCATGTTCTTTGGCCCTACCTTACATCTGCCAAATCAGAATTTATAGGCCTGGGCCCAGCCATCTGAGTTTTCACAAGCCCTCTAGATGATTCTGATACACATTAAAGATGGAGAACTACTGGGCAAAAACTAAGTGGGGTACAGACCGATTCTATAAAAGCGTTCTGTACAGCTCTTCTTTTTGCCATCGGGATTAGATACTCAGGGCACCATCTATTTTGAGTTCTGGATTCCAGTCTTAAAGTATTGACTTAAGCATCTTTCTTTTTCCCCTCCTCAAAAACACGTAGCTTCAATATCCATAAAATCATCATCTTTTTCTTAAGCAGCATTTTCTCCTGTCTTAGAGACTACCTTTAAATAAGGAATTGAGTATACAATAATATCTTGGAAAGAGAAATAGAATGGATCACCTCTATAGGGTGCTTTTGTAACTCCAGGACTACATTTATATTTCCACTAACCACAAAATTCACGAGTCCAAAAATAAGAGATCATACTCATTTTCCTGTCTTAGGCTACTAAAATAGAACATGTTCTCCAGAGGAGAACATCAGGGAATTCTTATTTTTGTACCTTTAGCTGAATAAACATTGGTAGAACTCAAGTTGTTTTAATAACTGCATTGCAGTTTTTTTTCTTTCTTTAGTTTTTACACACAGAAATAGCTCATGGTTGTTAACCATATAATTGTTTAGATCAGCTACTTGTAGTCACTAGCCAGGCCTTACATATCTTTTTAAAAATTCTTAGTTGTCTGTCTTCTGTTGTGCTTGGGAGTCCCTAAGACCATACCCAAGTTTGATGATTCTCCAGGAGGACTCACAGGACTCAGCATATAGTTGTACTCACAGATAAGATTTATTACAGTGAAAGCATACAAAGCAAAACCGGCAAAGGGAAGAGGTGCATGGAACAAAATCCAGGGAAAACTAGGTATAAGCTTCTGAGGATCCTTTTTCCAGTAAAGTCACTGGATGTGCTTAATTTTCCCAGCAACAAGTTTTGACAAAAATCTATGAAATGTCTAGCAAAGAAGCTAAGTGCCAAAGTTTTTACTAGGGACTGGTCACATTGGCAGTCTCTGCCTGACACTTACTAAAATTCCACACTCCGAGAAGGAAAGCAGGTGTTCAACATTAACCATATTGTTTATACAAACAGTTGAGGCACAGTGAGCCGTTCTTATCAGTTTGGGGAATGATGTGAACCCTCTCAAAATCCAGATTCCACATGCCTGCCATGGACCACCTTTGTAAGCAGGCCAGCAGTCAGATCTGTTGTGTCTCTTTTCTGCACACCTGTGCTAAATAAATCAGTGTTTTTTTCTTTCCTTTTATCTGTACTGGTCTTGATGTACGTCACAGTGTCTTTCTTAGAATGTAAACTCTGTGAGAACAAATAGCATGTATTCTGTAAACTTCGTCAAACATCAAGATGAATGCCATGTATAGTATAGGCCTCTAATAAATACTTTGCTCTTGTTTGTGCTGTGTGCCCATATTACCTGCTACATCACTGCCTGTTTAAATGCTGACCATTCTTCAATGCCATGCTAAACTCCCAACTCTGCCAGGAAGCCTTAACTGATTAGACAGCTGACTTTGAGCTGTCCTTTTTCTAAATTCTAGTACCCCTCAATGGCTTTGCTATTCAGTTTAATACTAGACTTTATACTGCCTAGAATTTTCCCCCCTTTTCTCCCTAAACTTTCCATTCTTATATGTGTCATATGTCAGAATATAAACTTTTTAAAGGAGTCTGATCTTTTTTAAACAGCGTGGGTTTTGAACCAAAAAATTGTGATTGATTAATGATAAAAATTACACAGAAACAAATTAACTAAATAAAATTAGACCTAGCATTATATTTGTAGATATTAAGAGATGAATCAAACAAATTTCCTCTTTAGAAAGAGTAGTCAATCCCATATATTTCATCAGCCAAGGTATAATTGCAGAAAGCATACCTGTGTGTTTTATAGAAATTTTCTGTAGTTTGAACAAGGGGATGTCAGAAACCAAATCAATTACAATGGTGCCATCATTGTTAGCTAAGCTTCAGTAATCTAAGCTATGTTATACGAGGTTAAAGAAATCATGTTAAACCAGTTATTTTTTATTGTATACTACATTTGCCAAACTTTTCTTTCCTCCAATCTGCAATTCTGGGAAGCCACCATCGTTATAGACATAGTAATAACTACTAATCATATCCCACTTTTAGCAAACCAAATTGAAAATGTTCTGTTAGCCATATTTTCAATTGCCCATAGTGTTCTCGGTCCCATTTTCCGTGACAGATAAAGACAATTTTGTTGTCATTCTTGTTTTATCGTTATTGAGATGCTGGAGATTTGTCATTTAAAGTTGATGCCATTCAGCAGAGGATTTAGAACCAAAGACTAGAAATTAGAAATGCTAGCATGTTTTCTACTATTATTATGGCTTTTTTTTTAATTGGTTATGAATATTCATGAGATACAAAGCTGGTTGTCACCCCTCGTGCCCAAGATGTGAAAGCCAGATCCATACTGGCAACATGCACATTACCACAAATTGTGTTTGTACCCCATGTCCCCCACACAGTTATCCCCAACCCCCCTCCGCAACTTTGTATCCCAAGGTATGTTCTCTCCATCTGCAAGTCCAACGCGCCACTGTGGACTTTCTTTCCTTCCTTCTCTCTCTCTTACCTCCCACTTATGGATGAGTACATGCGGTATTTATCCCTCTACGCTTTACTTATTTCACTTATTATTATATTCTTGATCAACACATTTGTCTGTCCTAATTTCTCCCACCACGTCTTGGCTAACAGCTTATACCATGAAATACCATATTTAGACTCCAGGGTCCATACAAAGGGCTATTGCTTCCATTGGAGATGAATGAATCCTCTTTTGTCGCCAATCTTTGCAGGTATAAAGAAGTGAATAAACGGAGACCCCGAAGTTTACTGGAGAAACTACGCTGGGTGACCCTGGGCTACCATTATAACTGGGACAGTAAGGTATTCCGATTTTCTTAATTCTTCTGTTTTTCATTTGTATGCTTCTTGGGTCCACATAGACAGATTTCTTCCTGGCCAAGCTTAAAGAATCAGATTATCGTTTATGAAAGGATCTCTTTTATTTATTCTCTCCTAAAGTCTCTCTCTTCAAAGGGCTGGCAAGTTAGCTCAGTTGGTTAGAACATGGTATTATAATTCCAAGGTCAAGAGTTCAGATCCCCATCCTGGCCAGTCACCAAAAAAAACTCAGGTATCTCAAGAGGAATTAATAATTTATCAGGAGAGAATTTCTTCTTCATGTGCCCTCAGTTTATATTATTTGATCAGAAGTCATCAATACTTTCTCAAAGTAGATTTCAGGGATATATATTCTTATTTATTGCTCTCAAGAGCCACTCTCAATATTGTCATCTTTATTTCCATTATTCTTTAGAGTTTGTTGAGCATTTACTTTCTACGTATTCGCCTGGGGCAAAAGAAGCTCCATATACTTCTAGTGTTCTCTCCCATCAACTCACAAAAGAACTTTCAAGGTCTAGATACCTTTGCCTGCTGTGTAATGTCTGGGCAGGAGAGAGGTAGAAAAGAATTTCCTACAGATAACAAAGTTCCATTTTTTTTGTGAGCTACAATTTCTTCTTTGCTTCAGAAAATACCTCATTTGTCACTAGCCACACAGTGCCTCTTATCTCAATGAAATGTTTGCCACCAAGTAGAAGGACTGATTCTGAGAGTACACTGAATAAAACATTTTGGTTATAGACCATCTTCTCTTCCTACTAACCAGTTACTTTCTAAAAGCTCCATAGTTTTAGCCCAACTTATTATTATTAACAAATATACTGGGCCGGCCCGGTGGCGCACTGGATAGTGCGCCGCTTGGGAAGCGCGGAGGCGCTCCCGTCCGAGGGTTCGGATCCCACATACAGACCGGCTCCCGCTCACTGGCTGAGCGAGGCGCGGGAGCAACACCGAGGCTTGCAATCCCGTTGCCGGTCCCCGGTCCGGTACGGGGGCAACACTGAGGGTTGCAATCCATTGCCGGACACGGAAAAAAGACAAAAGACAAAAAAAAAACAAATATATTAACTGCTCTAAATAATGACAGATGTTGCTTTAAAAATATTTGTGATAGAATTATTATTTTCAGCAATACAGATTTAATGGGAAACTAGACATTTCTTTTTTGTTTGTTTGGTCAGGGTTTTTTTGGCAGCTGGCAGGTACAGGGATCCAAACCCTTGACCTTGGTGTTATCAACACCACCCTCTAACCAACTGAGCTAACTGGCCAGCCCTGGAAACTCAATATTTGTATTCAAGGAAATGGCCATGGTGATATTCTTTGGTTAGATGGCCTGGGTTTGAATCCCGCCTCCAGTAATGATAGTGCCTACCTTGTAAGGTGGTTGTGAGAATTAAGTGATGAATGCCTGCAGTTAAGTGATTACAACCGTGAATGGCTATTCTAAGGAGTTAAATGCATTAGCACAATAAATGTTAGCTATTGTTTTTGATGATAATATTCTTATTATTGATATGTTATTTCCAATAACGTCATAGCCTCATTTGCTAAGAAAAACGGGGAGTGAAAACTATCAAAAACTCTGAATGAATAATCAGAGAAAAGTAGGAGAGAATTTTAAAAGAGTAGTACATATACAGTTTGGATAAGGTTGAAAACCGAAAAAGGTAATTATTTCATCATAGCAGAAGGTATCCAGAGCTAGAACAGCAGCTCTGACTGATTGATCTTCTGAACGACTAAAGCTTAAAATGATAGAGGAGACCTTAAAGTTCTCTACACCTTTAGTTTTGAGAAATTAAATAAGAACTCTTCTTATTTGCAGTTCAGTAAAAGGAGAAAAAAATTAAAAACAGAAGTTCCAACTGAAGAGGCTAGGCCATCCATCAGAGATTTTCACAAAAGTCTTCCTTACAGAGCTGGCTGGTTAGCTCAGTTGGTTAGAGCCCCATATTATAACACCAAGATCAAGGGGATCCCCATACAAACAAAAACAATTTTTTAAAAAGCCTGGCCGGTTAGCTCCGTTGGTTAGAGCACAGCCTTGTAACACCAAAAAACAAAAACAAAAAACCAGTTGGTTAGAGCACAGCCTTGTAACAAGGCCACAGGTTCACATCCCAGTACTGGCCAGCTGCCAAAAAAAAGTCATTTTGACACTTCAAGTCAGAGGTGTAAGGAAGAAGCTCACTTCTGGTCAAAGTATATAATTTCTGTCCAGAGCTGTGACTCTTGCTCCAGCTAGAATACATCAGTACACTAGTGGAGATATGAGACAAATGTGAATTTTCCTCTCAGATTTGAGGTTGATTTAGCAAAGAAAGAAGCAAGAGTGGAGGAGCCTCAAGACAAAGGAAGAGCCTGTCAGGCATGCACAGCCAAAATAGCCCTCAGACATATCTGCATAGAAGACTGAGTGAAAGTCTTAACCACAGCTGCAGTTTGTCATTCTCATCAACTGCATGCAGAAAGACTTTATAGAGGGGGTGAGTGTTGTGGCTTTTTTTTTTTTTTTTTTAAGTGAAAAAAGATATCTGTGATCCTTGGGTGCTAAAAACAGAGGCAGTTCAGGGAAATAAGTGCTGAAAATTACTTCCATTTTAATGTCCTGCCTTGGCCATGATGTAAGTCAGGGTTATTAATTCAAATGTTTTGAGCGTGTCATCCATTAGATTGACCAGTGAAATTGGCAGTAAGCCATGCTGCAAGCTGAGAGGTCTGAAAACAAACTATCGTATTTGAGTTGCCTTTTTTTTTTAAGTAAACTTTTAACTTTTGGGTAGGTTTAGATTTACAGAAAAGTTGAGAAGATAGTACAGTGAGATCTCATACCCAGTTCCCCCTATTATTGACACCTTACATGAGTGTGTTACCTTCTTCTCAATTAATTAACCAGTAGTGATACATTCTTATAATAGTAATGTCTGTACTTGATTCAGATTTCTCTAGGGTTTTGTTTTGTTTTGTTTTGGGTTTTATTGTTTTTTCATTTTGTTTTTGGTGGCTGGCTGGTACAGAGATCAAACCCTGGATCTTGTTCTTAGTTTTAACTAATACCTATTTTCTGTTCCAGGATCTCATTCAGGATACTACATTACATTTAGTCATTATGCTTCCTTAGGTACCTCCTGGCAGTGACAGTTTTGAGTTGCCTTTTTACCCTGTTTAGGGTTAACGTACACTAGAGAATGGTTTAGTAATTGCTTCATGTAAAGGCTCCACACAATGTGAATTTGTCTAATTTATCACTGCATAGCACAGTGCCTGTCATAAATAGGTGCTCGGTATTTTTTTTTTTTTTTTAAGATGACCGGTAAGGGGATCTTAACCCTTGACTTGGGGTCGTCAGCACCACGTTCAGCCAGTGAGCAACCAGCCATCCCTATATAGGATCCGAAACCATGGCCTTGGTGTTATCAGCACTGCACTCTCCTGAGTAAGCCACGGGCCGGCCCTGGTGCTCAATATTTTTAATAGTTCATTATTAGATTACTGGATACCCCAAAAATGCATGGATAGATAATGCTACCTTAATACTACTTTGTAAATTAGATGATTTTAAAGTGGTAATTAATCGTATGCCAGTTTCCTGTGTTCCTGAGATCATTGTTTATTTTCTTATTTTCTCTACTTTTACAAAGAAATACTCAGCAGATCATTATACACCTTTCCCTTCTGACCTGGCTTTCCTCTCAGAGCAAGTAGCCACTGCCTGTGGATTTCAGGGTTTTCAAGCCGAAGCAGGTATCCTGAATTACTACCGCTTAGACTCCACACTGGGAATCCACGTAGACAAATCTGAACTAGATCATTCCAAACCCTTACTGTCATTCAGGTAGGTTAGTTCCAGGGATTTTGGATTATTTTTTGTCATTTAATTCTTTTTTCTAAAGTATCTGGAAGCTAAAGTAAATAAAAACATTAAACTTTAAAAAATGGTTGAACTCTATTATCTTTCATTTCTGGGCATCTTAATGGTATATTATAAAGTAAAATTAGCCTAATCTTTTAAGAGCAGTAACCATAGTTACTATTTCTGTTTAAAACACATGGAGGTATTGTCAGCCTGTCATTACAAAAGGTGCTCTGTGGAATAGACAAGTGGAAAGCCATTTTTTGGAATAGAGGAGCAAAATATAGAGCAAAACACAAACACCCGGGTAGTTTATTCTCCTTATCTCTCAAAACATAAATTTAAATTTACGCAAAGTCCTGCACCTATGTCTTAACAAAGAAAGTGCCTTTTATTAATTGCCTTATCTTTAAAGTGAAGGAATGATAAACATAATATAGGACTCAGATACTTTTATTGAAAGACTTAAATCTAAAGATGCATCAATAAAGCTTATCTGGATAATGTTAAAACTAAATTCTTCATTTGCTTGTTTAACTGTATTAAGTTAAATTATTATTATTTTGCAGCATGTCTGTGGGCTGTCATAAGTGTAGGTAGCAGATTATGGGTTGGTCCCTCTTAGACACAGCCAGAAGAGAAGCATCTTAGCACAGTTTAAAAAGGAGAATTTGGTAGCAATAAGTATCCAGTTGAAATTAGAAATAAATGCAGTCAGCAGTTACTTTCCCAACTATGGTTAGTAACAGAAACTTACTGTTGTGTGTTGTTTTTACTTATTTTTTGTAGCTTTGGACAATCTGCCATCTTTCTCCTTGGAGGCCTCAACAGAGATGAGGCCCCCACAGCCATGTTTATGCACAGTGGTGACATCATGGTGATGTCAGGTTTCAGCCGCCTGTTGAACCATGCAGTCCCTCGGGTCCTTCCAAATCCCGAGGGGGAAAGCCTGCCACACTGCCTTGAGACGCCTCTCCCAGCTGTCCTCCCCAGAGATTCAGTGGTAGAACCCTGTTCTGTGGAGGACTGGCAGGTGTGTGCTAGCTACTTGAAAACTGCTCGTGTTAACATGACTGTCCGACAGGTACTGGCCACAGACCAGGACTTCCCTTTGGAATCCATGGAGGAGAAAAAAAGACACATCACCACAAAAAGTTTCTGCCATCTGGATGACCAGAACAGCAAAGTAAAACGGGCTAGGGTAAACTCTGACAGCTGAGACTTGGAGGTCCCATTCTTTTGCTCAGGCTGGTCTTACAGTAGATGACCATGCTATTTTATATTGTCATGGACTTAGCACCAAGACAAGCCAAAAACAGAGACGGAGAACTCTTCATTGATCCCACTGTTGCCTTGGAACCCATCCTGAAAAATAAACTGATCACTTTGCAAAGAGAAGTATTTGACATGGTCCAGACGTAGTTAGATGTTGGCACTAATGTATGTCAGGAAGTCAGTCCAAGGAGTTTTGATCTTCCACGACAGCCTTCACAGCCTCTGCCATTACCTCTGAAGGAGGTAGAAGTGAGTTTCCATGTCTGCAGAGTCTTTAAATACCTCAGATTTTATTATTGGGAAGTACAGTACCCCTCTCTCCACAGTATCTGATGGTTTGTGGTAAAATTGTGGTTCCGTGAACCAGCCATTAGTCTCATCTTCTTAATTCCTGTAGTCATCACAGTCTTTGATCTTCTCTTCCATCTTCTCTGGCTCTCACTGAAGAATCCCATACACCTTAAGACAATGGAACCGGAAATCTTGTCCTACAGACAGTAAATTAACTACAGCTGTCTCTTGCCTAAAAGATAAATAATATGTGTAAACCGAAGCAAAGGGGAACATGAGTTTCTCCACACGTCTTTTAGGTTTCCAAACTCTCCCTGTTGGCTTTTTAATGCAGTTTTAATTGTTGGATTAAAAGCGTCCTGAGGGTGCTCTGTTACTGTTTCCTCTGTGAATGAATTTACTCCATTTTAAATTAAAGATCTCTGTCTTTGAGGGTTGGTGTAACTGGGATTAGTTTTTTTCCCATTTTTATTTGCTGTATTGTTTATGCTATTGAAGTCCTCTAGCTTTTTCTTCTCTACACCATCCTGCTGTGCCCTAAGTGTTCTTTGTGGCTGTCTCACAGGAGAGAACAGTCCTTGATACTCCAGCCACTGCTGTCTTGTCTGATGGTAGACATGCTTGGAAAATGCTTGAAGTACCAAGTTTTAAATCTTTGTACCCCCACCAACTCAGCTCACTATACCTGAAGCCAAGTTACTTTACATTTCTCTGGACTTCGGTTTCCTCATTTATAAAATCAAGAGAATATTTACTACCATCTTCCTAAGAGGATGTTGGTATTCAAAAGGGAATTTAGTGCTTCTTTCTAGAAATGTGCCAATCTTGTTTTATTACCATATGGGCTCTTAGAAACATCCTAACTTGTTTGTGTGGAGGACTGATGGGAAGCCACTTTGATACCTGCTGTTTGTGATATGTCTTAATGAATTTGTATCTTTCCTCTGTTCTTCCTTCTAATTTTTTTAATTACCAACATTGAATATTGAGTTGATATGGTAATGGGAGGCTTTTTTTTAAGGAATAAAAATTAATGGGCCGACCCCGTGGCGCACTCGGGAGAGTGCAGTGCTGGGAACACGGCGGTGCCGCGGGTTCAGATCCTGTATAGGGATGGCCAGTGTGCTCACTGGCTGAGCGCCGTGGGGCGACACCAAGCCAAGGGTTGCGATCCCCTTACTGGTCACAAAAAAGACAAAAAAAAAAAAAAATTAATATAGATTCATCCCTATGTACAAGCTAGGTTCTACAATTAATGCATGATAATTTATGTGATTTGAATTGCCACTGGGAAAATTCCTTAAATTTTCCATAATGTATATTAAAATATGACTCACCAGAAACCAACATACTGTTGTTTTTTAGTAAATCCAAAAGAGACAGTTTATCCTTAGCATTAGAACAGATTACTCTTTCTTCAGTTGAATATCAGATAAAGGTGTTGGCTCGTGTTTAGGAGCTATATTGTACAAAAATATATATCCGAACTGTAGACTCACACTTAATGAAGTGAGATGTTTATGCTATGAGAAGCAAGTGGAAACTGATGCCAACCAAGAGAATAGCAAATTCCTGTCTCCTGTCCCGTGGTCCCCTCTAGGAAACGTGCTCATTGAGTGGGATGGTGGGCACAGTTGTTTGCACAATTAAATTCTCTCATTTTTATTTATATTTTTATGAAGCACGTATAGTTGAAGGAGTATGTGATGCAAATCTACTCATAGTATCTTTGACAGTAAGCAGAAAATTATGTAATCTAGAAAAAAGGAAAAAATGTTGGCTTCTCTATATTTACGTGAAAGAGTGATCCCCCCAGGTTTGTTTTAATTGTCTAGCATTCATTTCTTAAGTCAGAGGTCAGCATACTGTAACCCACCTCCTGTTTCTGTATTGCCCAAGTGCTAAGAATTGTTTTTACACTTCTAAATGTTTGGGGGAAAAATAAAGATAAGAATATTTTGTGACACATTAATTTTACATGAAATCCAAGTTTCAGTATCCATAAATAAAGTTATGTTGGAACACAGCCACAGTAATTAATTTACATATTATTTGTGGCTGCTGTAATGACAATTGAGTAGTTGCAACAGAGACCATATAGCTTTAAAAAGCCTAAAAGATACAATCTGGCCCTTTATAGAAAAAGTCTGAAGACAGAAAGGAATCCAGACCGCTAGAAAAGGAAACCTGAAGCCAAGAAAAGGGAACAAGGGGATTTTCTTTTTTTAAAAGTACTTTTTCTGGGCCGGCCCGTGGCTCACTCAGGAGAGTGCGGTGCTGATAACACCAAGGCCCCGGGTTCGGATCCCACATAGGGATGGCCGGTTCGCTCACTGGGTGAGCGTGGTGCTGACAACACCAAGTCAAGGGTTAAGATCCCCTTACCGGTCATCTTTTTAAAAATAAATAAATAAATAAAAAGTATTTTTTCTTTATTATTTTATACCAAAGGAAGAAATAAGAATATTTGAGTTACATATTTAATATGGTATAAGATGTACAAGAGTTTAGTCACCAGTGTTAGGCCTGGGGAAATTGGTACTCTAATACTCTGCTAGAAGGAATGTAAATTGCTGTAGCCTCTAAGGCCCAGTTTGGCATCATATGACATGTAATTTTACATCCCAGTTTGGCCAGGGCAGTCCTGGATTACGTTGCCTTTTCCTCTCAGAAGTGGTCTGTTTTGATGATAAATTAATTTGTTTTCAAATATGTATGTTCTCTGACCCACTCCTAGGAATTGAGTCTAAGGAGTTCATCTGACCTGTCCAGAAAGATATCTGTGTAAGAATTTTTATAGTAGTGAAAATTTGAAATAAGCTCGGTATGTAGCCACAGGGAGTTGGTTAATTAAATTCATGTATTTTTTCACAAGGTGGTTATTTGGCACTGTCCTTTGGCTCCACGAAGTACCTGCCTTCATGGAGTGTCTCTCCTACCGGGTATGCCATAATCATACCTACGATAACCCGAGAGGCTATAGCAATTTTCATTCCTACTAGCCATTAAAAGTCACGTTTTAGAAGAACAGAGACATGGGGAAATACTTATACTGTATTTAGGTAAGAAAATTCAATTATAAAACTGGATAGTAATGATTTTGTACAGAATGTTTAATAAAATTATTTTGTGTAATACTAGATAGCCACTACATGTTTTAGAGGAATATTTAAGAATTGGAAGAAATGCTCAGTATGTTAACTGAAAAAACAGCTTAAAAACAGTATGCACGGCATTTTTTAATGTTTTAAAAATGTGGATGCGAATAGAAAAGGCTGGAGGGTTATAATATTTGTATATTTTCCAAATATTCTATAGCCGGCACAAACTGTTTTTGAAGGCTGCTGCTTTTTGAAAGGGGACAGGTAAGGCACATGCTGAACTCAGCAGCAGCGACTTGGTAAGGTGTCACACTCACCCTTTTAGATTTGTTCCCTGATCAGTCTAAAGCCCTTTCAATTTCTCTGAGCTTCCTCTTGCTTAAAATATGTGTGGCTAGGATGGATCCACTTACTACTCTGATTATTGTTTCAGTAGAGCCTTTTGCCTGTTGCCCATTTTCAGTACCTAGTGTCTGGTTTTTCCTGGAAGAGTCCCAGGTCCTCAGTGAGACATAGATATGTTGCTGAACAGGACAGACTCAGCAAGGCTTGGCTTTCCGATGCTCTAATTTTCTCAGTTCCTTTTTCACTAAGGTAAGCTGTTCTTATCCCTTTTCTCTCTTCTGTTAATCTAAAAGCTTGATTTATTAGGGTTAAAAAAAAACCTTAGGACCGAGCCCGTGGTGTACTCGGGAGAGTGCCGCGCTGGGAGCGCAGCAGCGCTCCCGCCACGGGTTCAGATCCTATATAGGGATGACCGGTGCGCTCACAGCGCTCACTGGCTGAGCGCGGTGCGGCCGGTCTCAAAAAGGACAAAAAAAAAACCTTAATAATCTAGGTGGATTTAACTAAGGCAAATTAGAGTAGTAATGAGACAGAAGGGAGCCCTGGGAGTGACTTGATCTCAGCAAGACTAAGAGGCTGGAGGAGCCACACAGGAAAGACAGCTCGCCTGTTTTTTCCTGTTTCAAAGGTTACAGTGGAAAAAGCAATGCAAATCTAGTTTCTTAGCCTGGGTTGTAGGATGTTATTGATTTTCCTTTTGATCTCCAAATTTGAACCCTCATAGAGATGGGATTAATTCAGTTAGTTTTATTGGTAAGACAGACGTCTTACTAAGATAAAATGGTATAGTAGATGGCAAGTGAAATTGAGTAGTTGTCAGGAAAGCTAAATTGTAGCAACAGTTCCAGCACTTAGCTGTGTGACCTTGAATAAGTCACTCAACTGTGCCTCGGTTAACCTTCCTGAGCCCCAATTTTCTCATATGTAGGGAGGTTTGACCAAGAATCCTTGTGTTACCTACCAGCTCTGCAATGCTATATTTTCTAAAACCAGAAACTAATCTCATAGAGAAGTTGGATAAACACCAAGCAACACTACCCCATGGACAAGATTTTTGGTAAGGAAAACAAGCATTAACCAAAGGAAAGGAAAGGAAAACAAAGCAAAACTGGAACTTCTCAGAAGAAAACAATACAAATAGCCAGTAAACATGTAAAAAGATGCTAACTTCAGTAGTAGTTATAGAAATGTAAATCAAAGCAGTGAGATGTAAATTTGTACCCATCCATTTGACAAAGTTAACAAAATTATAATCTCTTGACTCCTCTCTTTAACTCACATTCTACTTCTAATCCCACCAGAAATGTTGTTGGCTGTACCTTTAAAGTATTCAGAATCTTGGGGCTGGCCCGTGGCTCACTCTGGAGAGTGTGGTGCTGATAACACCAGGGCCACGGGTTCAGATCCCATATAGGGATGGCCGGTTCGCTCACTTGGGAGAGCGTGGTGCTGACAACACCAAGTCAAGGGTTAAGATCACCTTACCAGTCATCTTGAAGGAAGGGAGGGAGGGAGGGGGGGAGAGAGAGAAGTATCCAGAATCCAGCCTCTTCACCCTCTTCGCTTCACTGTCACAGGCCTGGCCCAAACCGCTGTCCTCTCAGACTATTGAAGCGGCATCCTACAAATCACTACCCCATGTGGCCCCCCATTTCCTTTGGCCTTCTCACCCTCGGTGCCAGCCACACTTGCTCTAACTCTGAACCTGCCAAGCACATTCCTGTCTCATGGCCTGTGCACTGGGCTCTTTTGCCAGAGATTTGTACACTCTCACTTCCTTCAGGTCTTTGCTCAAATACCACCTCTGTGAGGCCCCCTTTTACTACCTTATTTACAATTACACTCCCTCTGGCATTCCCAATTTTCCTTACCATGTTCTGTTTTTTCATAGCATGTATGACATAATATTCTACATGATTTACTAAATAAGGAAATAGTACTTTTAAAGAAAATGTAGATATTTTCCCACCACTAGACTGTGGTAGGTGACGGACAGGCATTGTTTCTGCCCTCAGGTCCTATGGTGACTGGGGAAGACACCTTTTTTTTTTTTTTTTTTTAAAGGGAGCCTTTCCTTACCATCTCCAGGTTAAATGCCCCTCTGCTGCACCTTGTACTTGGCCCATCACAGCATACTTTATGGTAACTGCCTGCTCCCAAAGGTGTCTTCCCCATTAGGGCTGTCCCATGGCTCACTTGGGAGCGTGCGGTGCTGATAACCCCAAGGCTGTGGGTTCGGATCCCTATATAGGGATGGACTGTCAGCTCCCTTGGGAGAGCGTGGTGCTAACAACACCAAGTCAAGGGTTAAGATCCCCTTACCGGTCATCTTTTAGAAAAAAAAAAAAAAAGATGACCGGTAAGGGGATCTTAACCCTTGACTTGGTGTTGTTAGCACCACGCTCTCCCAAGGGAGCTGACAGTCCATCCCTATATAGGGATCCGAACCCACAGCCTTGGGGTTATCAGCACCGCACGCTCCCAAGTGAGCCATGGGACAGCCCTAATGGGGAAGACACCTTTGGGAGCAGGCAGTTACCATAAAGTATGCTGTGATGGGCCAAGTACAAGGTGCAGCAGAGGGGCATTTAACCTGGAGATGGTAAGGAAAGGCTCCCTGTATGAAGTGACATAGAGCTGACAAAGAATGAGCTTGAGTTAGCTTCACTGCCCTCCTGTTTGGCTAAAGGCCATTTGTTATCTCCTCTATTGTTTCATTGGTCTTGTGAGAATAAAAGCATCTGGAAACCTTTCAGGACCTTTTTAACCTTAATAGTGCATGATTCTATTTGACTCACAGTGAGAGAATAATTTATTTTGTTCATAGCCCTTAGCACTATCTGATGTTATATCTTTTTGTTTACTCTTTATTATCCGTGTCCTTCAAAGAATAAACTCCCTAAAGACAGACTTTTTTCTGTCTTGTTCAGGGCTCTTTCCCTGACACCTGGAATAGTGCTTGGCACATAGCAGCTGCTCAACAAAACACTGTTGAGTGATTGAAGAAAATGTTCTTTGTCATACTCTGAATGTGACATCATATCTCATAGAAGTCCTTTGCAAGTAATTGTCTGTGGAAGGCTAGCAGCATTATTTTGTATTTGCATGTATCCAATCAGCCTTTTTCAGAGGGATTCACTGCTTATCCTGAGTGGGAATGTGGCTAGAAAAGGCACTTCTAGCATCACCAGCCAAACCTTATCCAAGTACTCCTCATGCCTTAGTCAGGAATCATTGCACTATGAGACACAGACCTATTAAACTACAAAAAACAATGAGGGCAGGAAGTGCAGCCAAGCCTCTTTGGGAACAAGAATCAGGAAAGACATTAGGACCCACAGCAGCTGCCATATCCCCCTCTCTCCCACTCCTCCTCGCTCTGTAGTCTTAGCTTCCTTCCATCTGTCTGATTCCTTCTTATTGTGACCCTCTTCATAAATTTTACTTGCACAGGACTGTCCCCAGATGGTACCTTCAGTCTCTGACATTCCAGGTTGGTTGCATACAGATAACTCAAATCCAAATTGCTGGAAGAGAGTTAGCTTGGCATTCTTTGCATCGATGATCTACCCCTAGAACGGTCACCTATGGCCAGGGAGGCAGGGACACTTGATGATACATAGTCCTTAACTCTTCAAAACCAGATGAAGGACAATGGATGGATGGAAAGGAAGTGATTAGTGGAAGAAATTATTGGCAACTCCATTGACATTCATCGTACAAAGTTCCCTTCTAGAGTGAAGTGCTGGAGGGTATTAACCCCAGATCACTGGACCAGGAGAGGATAGAAGTGGAGCCTGTCTGTGGCTCTCTCCCACCCCCTTCATCAGAGGCTACTCCCAGGCCCTCCCCCAAACAAAATCCACCAGTGCCCCAGCATAATCCCTCCTCACCACCTCTTGAGCTTTGTTGAAAGGCTGGAGATGAGGGTGAGGCATCTGGTGTCCCCACAGTCCCATTGCTTTGGAGACCAGAGGCAATTGAGGTGCTTTCAGCCAGAAAAATATAATTTAGGGGTTTGGCATCTGGCTGGCAGCAGAGCTGTGTTGCCATGGCAATGCCTCGCTTCATTTAACAGCAGCATATTCCTGAGTTTGGTCACATCCACACTCAGGCACATACAGCACCCTGTCAGCGGCCCCACAGTGCACACACATACCTCTGGCAGAAATCCCTCTGCAGGATGCAAAGCCCATTCCCTGCACCATCCTCCCCATCACAGGCACCCACAGTGCCTTATATCCTTTCCTGTGACAACTCGGCCAATCACATAGACTCCAAACAACACCCCTAGATAGCACAGAGCACTCCAGGGAATTTCAAGTCTTATGTGAGTGCAGACGCTCTTCAACAAGCCCACTTAGAAAGCTGCTAGGGTCCATATGCTTTTCCAAAGACCCTAACATACAGCCATATCTCCATGTTCCTTTATAAATCTCCTTTGTACATCATCTCCAACCCTTCACTAATGCCCAAGAGGACAGTAAAGAGAGAGAGGAGCAGTGTTAACCAGCCAAACCTTATCCAAGTACTGGTGCACGAATGTTGCTGTTTTCTTGAGAGGAGGGTTAGCCTCTGAGGGTTGGGGATAAAACCCTGCAGTAATTACCCAGAAGCACCTACTGATATTCTGTTTCTGCCCCTCCCTTCACCCAGGCAGTGGTAGACAGGATGGTTGAGAGCAGTGAGACATGAAGGCACAGGATATTCACTGCATTACTATTTACAGTAGTAAAAAATTGGAAATTGCCTAAATGTTCATTAACAAGGAATAGGTAAATAAATAGTGGTGCACCTGTATGACATACTCAATGGAAGTTCGAGAGTTATATATGCATTCACATGAAAATACGTCAGTTTGTAAAGTATGCTCCCACTTAAACGTTTTTTAACTTTATGTAGTATATGCACATGGATATTTATAATAGGTAGAAAAAGGTCTGAGGAAAGTGGGATCAAGAGAGGGGTGACGGAGACTGTTTCAGTTACCCTTTATTGCATAACAAACCACCCTAAAACTTAATGGCTGAAAACAACAATAACCTATTGTTTTTCCTGATTCTGTGAGTGGGCTAGGTAGCGACTCTGCTGGGCTCCCGGGGCTCCCTGCTAGAGCTGCATTCCACTGGCGCTGGCTGTCAGCCAGGCTGCTCAGTCCTCCGCGTGGCCCCTTGTTCTCCAGTGGGCTAGAGTGGCTTCTGTGGTGTCCCAGGGCAGCATACCAAGACCTTGAAAGTAGAAGCAGCAGGACTTTTAAAGGCCAAGGCTCTGGAATTCAACAGCATCCTGTCTGTCACATTCTATTGGTCAAAGCAAGTCAAAAGTCAGCGCAGTTTCAAGGCACAAAGAAATAGACTCTACCTCTTGATGATATGAATGGCAGCTACATTGCATCATATGTATTGGCATGGGAAGAATTTGTAGCAATTAAACAAACAACCATGGGTAGCTTTCACTTTTTACTCTATGAAATTCTGTACATTGTGTTCACATATTGCTTGTGTAAATTTAAAGAAAAAAATAAATGAAAGGTTGACTCTAAGAGATACAAGGTAAGAATGACAAGGATTTTGTTGACACATAATTCAGACAGAAAAATCAAAGATGACCTCAAGGTTACTAGTCTACTCTGGAATACTAAATTATATTGAGCTTTTTTTTAAAAAAATCAAATATGAGGAAATGTAGATTGGAATATCCAAGGATAGAGATGTGACAACATTAACTAGTGATTCAGTGAGCAAGAAACATGAATCTTAAAGAGCAAAGGAAGAAAGTAGAGCTATTTCACCGGATTCCCATTTTCTAAGAAATAAATGTAATCAGCCTTTGAAATAGCTATACATATGAAACAGATGTCTATATTATCACTGAGCTATCAAAATGGATGACAGGATTTTTCATTCTCTGCTGGTTCTCTGTCACTGCTCACTGGACGTTAAGTAAATTCTAGAACCACATTCCCACTCATAAAATGAAATGATCCTCCCTGATAAGGTCTTTGTAGAAAAAAAAAGTGATTTCACATCATACAAAATTCCTGCAAAGATGGTTTGGTCCATCAGTATATGTGATTTAACAAAACAATATCCTCAAAGGCATGGAAAAAGAGGGCCAGCAAAATAGAAAATAAAATCTCATTCTCAAAATGGCAAATTGGGGGCCGGCCCGTGGCTCACTCAGGAGACTGCGGTGCTGATCACACCAAGGCCCCAGGTTCGGATCCCATGTAGGGATGGCCGGTTGGCTCAGTGGGTGAGCGTGGTGCTGACAACACCAAGTCAAGGGTTAAGATCCCCTTACCGTCATCTTTAAAAAAAAAATCAAAATGGCAAATTGGATGCATCGTGATTCCCAGCATGTCCTCAGTGAGGGCTTGGTCTGTGTGGAGCACTGTGGAAAACACCAAGTTAACAGAGTTCCCAGGACACACAGGGAGTGGCAGAAGAATAAGATTATGAGAAAGATGCTGGAGATGGAGAAGTTGCCTGGGGCACTAGTCCCATAGGGAACATAGATGCCATGTGCCTGGGTTAGGACCACAGGTGTAAGGGAGGAATATGAGGAACGAAACTTCCTCCTCTCTCCTGATGTTTCCTTCCTGTGAAGGAAGCTTAATTAGGGAATTTCTGGAACTCTCTCTGCCCCATTGCTCCCTCCTACCCTGGTAGGTGTAGGGGAGGAGCCATGACTTACTCACTGTTAATTTTAGGAAGAGTACACGGGCATCCTTGGCTCCCATCCACACCTTGTCTCTCTTGGACATGAGCCCACTTGCCAAGTAGAAGTTCTCCCTTCTTCATGCTTTTACTCTGCAAGCATGAAGAGGTGTGTTCTCATCCTAGTAGTTTTGGGACTGTGTGGGTAAGTCTACCTAAATTCTGGGGCCGAGTATTAGCAGGCTGAATTGGCTTAAGACCTAAGGTCGGGGGCCGGCCCGTGGCTCACTCGGGAGAATGTGGTGCTGATAACACAAAGGCCGCGGGTTCAGATCCCATATAGGGATGGCCGGTTAGCTCACTGGGTGAGCGTGGTGCTGACAACACCAAGTCAAGGGTTAAGATCCCCTTACCGGTCATCTTTTTTTTTTTTTAAAAAAAAGAAGACCTAAGGCCACATCCTGCGATCTGGCCTCTTATCAGTAATGAAAGTGATATTTCACTTTCCATATTTACTTTTTGTCTTATTTCTCGACTGCGAAACCCAAGAAGGAAACGACAGTGCTGTGTATCGGGAGCCCTCTTGAAGCCTGTATTATCTATGTCTCGCTGCATGGCAAATTAGTGACTTAAAACGACAAACATTTATGATCTCACCAGTTTCTCACGAAGCAGATTTCCTGGGTGGTTTTTGAGGGTCAGGGTCTCTCATAAGTTGCAGTGAGGAGCATTGGCTTCCAACCAGGCTGTTGGCAGAAGGGCCTCTCCAGAGGGTCCCCTGAGCATCCTCATGACCTGGCAGCCATCTTCCCCTGAGCAATGGTGCGAGTGAAAAAGAGGAGGAAGTCACAATACCTTTCATGACCTCGTTTCTAAAGTTGCACACGGTCACTGTCGCTGAGTCCAACCCAGGAGGAGAATTCAGCTCCACTTCTTCTGGAGGGTGTCAGAGAACTTGTGCATCTTTCTTAAAACCACTGAGCCCTCAGGAAAAGTGACTCAGCTCTCATACAAGAAGCCAGTCAGGAGTTGGAGAAAGAGAAGTCATTTCACTCAGAGAGCTCTTATTGAAAACCCACTAATTGCTAGGCTTTGTGCCGGCTGTTAAGTGAAAAGGCAGAATACTCTTAAGATCCTTTTGCTCAAGATTTGAGTGAAAGAGGATGCATCGTGGGTCCCATACATTGGAGGATGCTCCCTGCTATACCAGCTCAAGGGAAGTGCCCACCCAGAGCCCTTGACCCGCTTCTACGTTATAATCCAGCAAGTCCGCTCAGCCTGCTGTAAGAGGCTGATGTGAGCCGGATTAGGCTGCCTCAGTTGTGCCCTTTCTCGACCACCCAAGAATCTGTAGCCTCAATAGCAGGCGAGTCTGGTGCCACTACTGAGCCCATGCCGCCCTCTAGTGGCCAGTCAGGGGTCAACAGCCAGAGGTTCCTGCTGCTCTCCCAAATGGACACCTCTTCCAGGATCTACTTTCCAAAACACATATCTGATCCTGTTGTTCTTTGCTTACCTCAAAAACAAAGAGTAAAACCCACCAAGCTTCCCGTTCCCGCGTGCCTTTGAGGAAAAGATAAAGCCCAAGTTCCTTAGTCTGGTTTATGATATACCAGGTGTCATGCCAGAGGCCCTTCTCAATTTTAAGCCAACACACATACACACATGCTGCCACCTTTCCTCCTCCATAAAGACTCATGTCATGGCTTCTTTGTGACTTTTACTAGCCCCCATGGGAGAACTCACAGCTTCTCACTGGGTTCCCCTAAGGGCTTTTTTTACAGAACAATCTCTAACATTTATTTAGCTCTTAATGTCAGTCCCTGTGCTGAAGGCTCGATGGGTATTATCTCATTTAATCCTTTCGATAATCCTAAAAAACAGGTGCTATTACTATCATCCCCATTTTACAGATGAGGAAACTGAGAGGAGAGGGGTTAAATCATGTGACCAAGGTGGCACAGACAGCAAGTGCAAGAGCAGTGTGGTGCCCAAGTGCCCTCTCGACCTCTAGCCACCTCCTCAACCACAGCTCTTAGCACCGGCATCCTTGTTTCCTGCTTGCCTGAGAGCTCCTCCAGAGAGGCCTGTTCACCTTGCCTCTGAATCCCCAGCATGAAACTACACGAAAACCCCTGTGCTTGGTGCTGGTAGGTACATGATGTATTTCGTGAACTGAATGCCTCATACAATTTTTCCCCAAGTCCTTTAGGTCTGAACACTGATTCCTTTTTGGGGGGCTGGGAGAGTGCAGCTGGCTGGTACAGGGATCCAAATACTTGACCTTGGTGTTACCAACATCATGCTGTAACCGATTAAGCCAACCAGTCAGTCCTTGAACTCTGATTCTAAATCCCCCATCTAAGGCTAAAAATCTTATCTCCCCTGCCACAGAGCCAGTAAGACACATTTAACAAGCGAGGGCAAAAGCTGTGGACATAGCTCACAGTAAAAAGAACACTATCTAAAAGTAAGAAACAGGGTGTAAGTTTGGGCTGGTTGCCGAAACAATGGATCTTCAATTCCCCCATCTCTACGCTAATTCACCCCCAACTGGCCAGGATTATTAGAGTTTGCGCTGACGCACCCGGCTGCGTCCTCATGGCCCGGGTGTGCTCCAGTCTGACCCAGGCCCACGTCCTGCTGTCCTCCCCCGCCTCCCGTCCTTCTCTTTCATTTTTCCCTGCCTTTCTGCCTTCCTTCTTTTCTCTCTTTTCTCTAATTTAGGCAATGTGCATTAAATAAACAATTTTTTGTCCACCTGGAATGCTCAAGTAGTTAGACTAAGCATTCATTTCTTCCTTTTTTTCTTCAAAATGGAAATATAGGATCTCTTTTTTCTTCCTGGTTATGAAAGTAATGCGGTCTTGTAAAAATCCAAACACATAAATATTTAAAGTAGAAAATGAGAGTTGCCAGTCTGATCCCACTACAGACGATAACCACTGTTTTCAGTCTGGTTCATAGCATTCCATATTTGGGTGTGTGCATGCGTGCGTTTGTCATTCCACTTTAATCTGAGTCATAAATAAAGATGTCTCTCTCCCATGGTGATTTTGTTGCAGCAGTCCCAGGTTGAAATAATACTGCCACAAGGTCTCGGTCAAGAGCTACCCAGATTCATTCCAACAGAATTTTCTAACTTCAGTTGGGGAGGAAGAAGAATAGGGGATATTGGAATTTTCAGTTCCAGAAGATTCCTGAGGTCCTTATGCCAATTGATTATAAGAGATCTATGTATAGAATGGCCTTTACTAAACCACAGAAAAGTCTTTTCACACCATTTCCTCAGAACAAGGCTTCTACTTATTCATATTTACCAAAACTAAGGGAGGCCATCAGCATGATACTTTCCCCCAAAACAGTGAAATGCCACCACTCTCAAGTAATTTTTTAGCTTCCCTTTAGGACAAAGCAGAGGATGGCAGAGTACTGGGGTGGGGGGACAGCGGGGGCTTCACTTCAGCAGGAATTCATTCATTTCCGAAGCATTGGCTAAGGAGATAATAGTACTACGTGGTTCCTGCTCACAGGCTATGGGAAGAATCTCTGTTCTCCACAGAGCGGCGGTGGCATCGAGGACAAAGTACTCTGCAAAGGGTAAAATGCCAGACATGTGTAAAGCAGTAATTACTGATTCCCACTACCAAACTCGTGAGAGATCGACGCATAAAAGCCAGGAGAGCAGTTTGTTTTCTAATAAGAAATAAAACTTTTAAATGGATTGACCTGCTGCTTGTGTTTGCCAATCAGCACATTCTCTCCCTGTGGGTTCATAATTACAAATGATAACATTGTATATATAATAAAACCATCGTGATCATCATTACAGTTATTCCGTTGAGTACACACTAAGTGCTAGGTCCTGTGTTGAGCGTTTATTTTCGTTTTCTCACATAAGTCTCTCTACAATGCTATGTGGTGGGTACTATTTTCACCCCCACTTTGCAGGTAGGGTTTAGAAATGTTCACAGCAAATAAGTGGGAGACTTAGGATTCGAATCCAGTTCTGCCAGCCACCAAGGCCCCAAGCTCTGGATTGCTTACTTATCCTGACTCTCTTCCCATCTGGGAAACCAGATTGTAATCTGGACTCAGAACGGGGGATGTTAGGGGGTGACTCTTCGACCAACTCAAATTAACAGAGTCCCTTTGGAGCCAGGCTCCACACAGTGATGTGCCACAAAGAAAGCACACATATGACTCCCAAAGCATCAAGTTCAAAAGTCTATGTTCCTGAAGGTTTTATGAAAATAAGAGTGAAGAGGTTACATATCACAAAACATCCTAAACATCTCACTTCAACATCACTTTCCCCAAAGTCCCTCTTCCTGCGGCAGTTGTCCCCAGGTCTTTCCTCCGCCCTCTCCACCTCATCCCACCCATTCCTTCTTTCCGAGTCTTCCTCTGCTCCATTCCAGACTTCTCCTCCTCCCAAATCTTTACTCTGGTTACTCAATTCAGAGATTACAAACTGATAACCCCAAACATAGCCTACAAAAGAGGTTCGTTTGGCCCACACGGCATTTCACAATTTTGAATTAGTTGCCAATATTTAAAACCAGCAGAGGCTGGCCAGGTAGTTCAGTTAGTTGGCTAGAGCACGGTGTCGGTGTCGTAACACCAAGGTCAGAGGTTCAGATCCCCATGCCAGCCAGCCGCCAAAAAAAAAAAGAAAGAAAACCAGCAGATTTCACATAAAAAATTTTATTTGCAAATCAACAAAACTTTTTTCACATAGCAAGGACTGGTTGGAGGTGAACTGCAGCTGCTCCTTTTAGAAGCAGGGTGGGTTCTTCAGTTTATCAGTCTCCTCCCTTCCCTATAGCCTACTGGCCTGAGTCCGAGGGTCAATTGCTCTTTATCATCCTCCTAACTCTTGGAAGTTATCAGATAATTATCACATATCTGATCCCTCCAGATATGTGAATTTCCAGGCTCTCTCTTTTTCTTTATTTGGATATCACAACATGATAACTAGGTCAGCTAGACTTTGGAGCCAACCTTTGGGTGGATTTTTCTGCCATGTCTATAAATGTATTTGAATGTCTTGTAAATGTGTCACTGATTAGAAAGAATGTTGCTTTGGGCCGGCCCGGTGGCGCACTGCTACAGTGCACCGCTTGGGAGCGCGGCGGCACTCCCGCCGAGGGTTCGGATCCCACATACAGACCGGCCGCTCACTGGCTGAGCAAGGTGCGGGCACAACACTGAGGGTTGCGATCCCGTTGCCGGTCCCGGTCCGGTACGGGCGCGACACTGAGGGTTGCGATCCGTTGCCGGACACGAAAAAAGACAAAAAAGGAAAAGAAAAAAAAAAAAGAAATCTAAATTTGAAATTATTGCTTGCTATTTCAGCTTGATTGAATAACATTTTTGATTCATTTTTGGCCCCAATACTAATTTTGGGAGTTAGACATGATTTGAAGGACAGTAGGAAATAGGACTAAGTCTATACTTGATATCCAAAGCACACCAAATAGCAGCTTATTTTGACCACTATGTTTCTCACATTTTGAGAAAGAGTTGTAAATGATCTACTGAAAGAATGTTGCTTTGCACTGGTTCTTCTTCGAAATTCCAGGCCTGGGTATGTCTGCTCACATGAAATTATCCAAGAGGTTGCACCCTGGAGCACATGCACCCTGCACTCAAATGAATGCCAAGCAAAGTTCAGGTGTATCTTCTAAGGACACACTCTTATCATGAAGTAAGAGTCAGTTGTGTGATAAAAAGCAAATGCTTAACACATCACATGGTGATAATGTAACATAGATAGTTCTAATATTTATTTTAAGATTGAGGGCTGGCCAGTTAGCTCACTTCGGAGGACGTGGTGCTGGTGACACCAAGGTCAAGGGTTCAGATCCCCACACTGGCCAGCCACCAGAAAAAAAAAAAGGAAAGAAAAAAGAAAAGATTGGGTGCTTCTAAACTGAATTTAATATTTATGATAAGTTATAAGCTCAGGCTTAGTGATTCAACTTTGAAACAAACTGTGGTGGATTGAATTATGTCCCCCTAAAACTCCCTGAAGCTTGAATTGTGTCCCCCAAGTTTTATGTATTAGAAACTTGGCCCCACTGTGACTTTTGAGAGGGTGGGAGATCCTATTATGGTAATTGAAAAGTGGAGCCTTAAGGAAGTGATTGGATTGTAGGACCATGCATTAGTGAATGGATTAAAAATGGTGGTCAGGGGTGTGGTTCTGAGGGCTTTAAAAGAAAAGAGAGAGGAGAATCTGTCTCTCTCTCTCTCTGCTCTCTCTGCTTCCACCATCTTGCAATGTGAGACCCCTGGGTCACTGTCCCTACCACCAGATAGACTTTGGACTTCCCAGCCTCAGAAACTGTAAGCAATAAACTTCATTTTCTTTATAAATCACCCAGTTTCAAGTGTTTTGTTATAAGCAACATAAACGGACTAATACACAAATTTCTAGTGTTATTTCAAACTTAGGTGTTCATCTAATTAAAGACTCCTTGAGATTGCAAGGTGAGCTTTTGTCATTTCTTTTTTTTTTTTTTTTTTTAAAAGATGACCGGTAGGGGGATCTTAACCCTTGGCTTGGTGTTGTCAGCACCACGCTCTCCCAAGTGAGCAAACCGGCCATCCCTATATGGGATCCGAACCCGTGGCCTTGGTGTTGCCAGCACCACACTCTCCCGAGTGAGCCACCAGCCAGCCCCAGCTTTTGTCATTTCTAATGGCATTTCTGTTTAACCAGATTTCTAATGTATTTTGCAGTAGTAGACTATATTGTTTATGAGTATTCTCTGTTCCTCCCTTGGACAGGATTATATTTCTTCGCTTGTCAACATCAGTCTTGACCATGTGATTTGTTTGGGCCAATAAAATGTGAGCAGAGTGATGTGTGTTACTTAAGAGCTCTATGAGTTAGTGGAGTGGTTTGCCAGGGTTCTCACTTCCCTCTGCCACAGTGGGGTCAGCCAGGCCCTAAGTGAAGGTGACATGTAGCAGAGCTGCAGATGCCCGCTGAGGGACACAGAGCATGAGTGAGAAATAAACTTTTGTTGTTACAGGCCACTGAAATGTTGGGATCATTTGTCGCTGTGGCATAACCTAACTTGTCCTGTTGCCACCACCAGATGGAAACCAAAATACTAGGTCTGATGCTGAGGCTTGGGATAATAACCCAAAGTTCGTTTTTTCCTATTCATCAAAATGAACTAATTTTTCTCATTGATTGAGAAGTAAATGTTACAGGCTGGCCAATTAGCTCACTTGGTTAGAGTGTGGTGCTGATAACACCAAGGTCAAGGGTTCAGATCCCTGGCCTGCTGCCAAAAAAAGGTAAATGTTATAAATTTAAGCATAATTATATGCTAATAAAATGCTCTTTCTTGATAATATGATATACTATATACATATATATACATATATATAGTCTCTGTAAATTTTCATTTAAAAAGAAATCTCGGCTTATAAAAATCTTGAAAGTCTCAGAATGAAATTCTGGTGTTTATGGGGCAGATCACCCTCCCAGGACAAAGTTCAGATGGTAACTGTCAATGTTTGCTTTTTTTGCATCTTCTTTTCTAAGCACCTATTGCTGACCAACCCCTTTCCAATGGACATATTCTTCCTTTGGGGGGGGGGGAGGGCCCGGCCAGTGCAGGGATCCGAACCCTTGACCTTCACATTACAAGGTGCACTTTAACCAACTGACCCAACTGGCCCAGCCCCAACATATTCTTTTTTTTTTTTTTTTTTTTAAAGATGACCGGTAAGGGGATTTTAACCCTTGACTTGGTGTTGTCAGCACCACACTCTCCCAACTGAGCCATGGGCCAGCCCAACATATTCTTTTTTGAGGTGGGTCCACAGCATTGATTTGGCTACTGTGTCAAGTTCTGCTAACAGGGAAGTCATTCTGCCTCTTTAAGGTAGTGTGTGTATCTCTGCTCAAATCCATTGTGAGTGAAATATTTTAAAATTATTGCAGTAAGGTAAGAGCCCACCACAGAAAATAGTCGTGGATAATTAGCCTTAGAAGAGCCATTTTGTAGAGTATAGCTTTAAGCAGAACGCTAGTCATAAAGAAGTCTTTTTGTAACTTTGACTCGCAGCATAACTCGTGGGAAAATGCTATAGAACTTGGTGCCATCCAGCTTGTGGGAACCAGATAACACTGGCGTTCCAAGGATATGCTGAAGAGTTACAGGACTGACCACGAGATAATGAATAGCCCAGAGTCTGCAAGGTTACACATAGCAGCTCCCTGACGAGAATAACCTCCCCCTTTGTTTACCACACTTTTCCCTTTAAAAACCTTGCTGAGGCTCCTGAGCCCTTGAGATAGTTTTAGTCTGACTCTCTCCCAGGCCTGCTAGTAAAGCTTCTAATCCTTGCATTAACATTTGACTTTTGAGTCTTTTGTTTCTGGCAAGAGGGCAGCTGAACTTGGTGCCTATAACAGTAATACAGGTACATAGCAAAAAAATACATACCAGAGTATAGTATAAGTAAATTCTCTCTCCCTTCTCAAACCCTCAGTGCCACTCCTCAGAAGTAATCACGTTAGGAGTTTCTTATCACAGCCAGCTTTATGAGTGTACTACCTGTGCAGTCACACAAGCCCCCCACTCGGAAGAATCCTGCGCTTGGTTTAGTGCTCTACCGCTGCCATCTTGAAAAAATTTTTCTTTTGTTTTTTTTTTGGTGGCTGGCCAGTTTGGGGATTTGTTTTTGCTTGTTTGTTTGTTTGTTTTTTTTTTTTTTTTTTTTTTTAAAAAAAGGACCGGTAAGGGGATCTTAACCCTTAATTTGGTGTTGTCAGCACCACGCTCAGCCAGTGAGCGAACCGGCCATCCCTATGTGGGATCCGAACCCGGGGCCTTGGTGTTATTAGCACCGCACTCTACCGAGTGAGCCACGGGCCGGCCCTGTTTGTTTGTTTTTTTAAAAGATGACCAGTAAGGGGATCTTAACCCTTGACATGGTGTTATCAGCACCACACTCTCCCAAGTAAGCCGTGGGCTGGCCCTTCAGAAAAATTTTTATGCATATGCAAACATATGTAAACATGAGTTTGTTTAGTTTTTAACATGGTGATTGAGTGCTCATCAATGCTTTTTCTTCTTCCTGGGCCTGTAG
>NW_007726251.1:163056-166697 GCF_000696425.1 Galeopterus variegatus
CTACAGGCCCAGGAAGAAGAAAAAGCATTGATGAGCACTCAATCACCATGTTAAAAACTAAACAAACTCATGTTTACATATGTTTGCATATGCATAAAAATTTTTCTGAAGGGCCAGCCCACGGCTTACTTGGGAGAGTGTGGTGCTGATAACACCATGTCAAGGGTTAAGATCCCCTTACCGGTCATCTTTAAAAAAAAATAAATAAAATAAAATAAAAGATGACCGGTAAGGGGATCTTAACCCTTGACATGGTGTTATCAGCACCACACTCTCCCAAGTAAGCCGTGGGCTGGCCCTTCAGAAAAATTTTTATGCATATGCAAACATATGTAAACATGAGTTTGTTTAGTTTTTAACATGGTGATTGAGTGCTCATCAATGCTTTTTCTTCTTCCTGGGCCTGTAGGAAGACATTTCCCAATCTTTCTTGCAATTAAGTTGGAACTATGTAACTAGGCTCTGACCAGTGGAAGGTGAGTTGAAGTGGTGTTCACAACTTCCAGGAGGAGCCCCTAAAAGGACCTGCCCAATCTGCTGCAAACTCTCTGCCCCGTTTATATGGCATGCAGTGAAGTACTCTGAGATGGCACAGCCACATGACGGGAGGATCCTAATCCCTGCATCACCATTTGGAGGGGAACCACTTGGGAGAACCCATAACCCATGTTAGACTGTTATGTGAGTGAAAAATAATCTGCTATGCTGTCAGGCTAAGGACTTAAATATTATTTGGGAAATGTTTTTATCACATGTATGTTGAAATTTACAGTTTAACTCACTGTGAGTTTTTGGTAGGCAACTCACCTTTGCCCTTGAGTAATGACAGCCTAAGCTGTGGGTGTCATACAGAGAGCTGGAGAACTTTATGAAGCTGTTTGGGCCAATCCACGCCCCAGACCTTTTCTCCTTCTTCTGTTCTCTGTTAAGTGGGACTGACTCCTAGAGACTGCATTTCCCAGGATGTCTCATATCAGCTGGCTTCCCGCTGGGGCTAGCCAATGGAAGGCAGGAGATTAGAAGGTGAGAGAAAGGGAAAGGCCAGGGTGTTTTTTCCCTTCTCTCTCTGCCTTGAGTAGCATCTTCAGCAGCACCTGCATCTCTCCTGTGTCTCTAGCTCCTGCTGGACGGGCTCACCACAGTCTAACTTTCACCAGCTGACCCCATCCCTGGGCTCTGGTAACACCACCTCCCCTCTTTACTCTTTGTTACAGACTGAATGTGTCTCCCCAAAATTCTTATGTTGAAGCCCCAATCTCAAATGTGACTATGTTTGGAGATAGGACCTTTATGGAGGTAATTAAGGTTAAGTGAGGTCATGAGGTTGGGGCCCTGGTCTGATGGACTCAGTGTCCTTAAAAGAAGAGACACCAGAGAGCTTTCTTGCTGTCTCTCTGCATGTGCACAAAAAGCCATGTGAGCTCACAGCAAGATGGCAGCTGCCTACAAGCCAAGATAATATTGAAACCTTGCAGACACCTTGATCTTGAATCTCCCAGCCTCCAGAACTGTGAGAAATAAATTTTTGTTGTTTAAGCCACTCAGTCTATGGTATTTTGTTATGATAGCCTGAGCAGATTAAGACACCATTCCAGCTTAGTGATAGTAGAAGTATCCTGCATTGTTAATTTCTGGGTTTCTGCTGTCTCCTGTGGGCTTCTCAGCCTTTTTACTACCAATTCTCTGCATAAAACTCCCTCTGTTTCAAGTACTCAAAGTGGTTTCCCTCTTTCTGGTTGGACCCTGAATGATTCGTGTATTAGTCAGGGTTCTCCAGAGAGACAGAATCAATAGGATATGTTATAATTATACGAGAGGAATTTATTAGCTCATGTGATTATGAAGAAAAGTCCCACGATAGGTCGTCTATAAACTGGATGCCAGTAGCGTGGCTCAGTCCAAGTCCAAAGGCCTCAAAACCAGGGAAGCTGATGGTGTTCTTGCTGGAAGTCCTGGTACCCAAAAGCTGAAGAGTCCCGAGCTCTGATGTCCATGGACAGGAGAGAAGAGTGTGTCCCAGCTCCAGCGCGTCAAGAGAGAGCTTCACCTCTTTCCTCTGTCTTGTTCTCTCTGGACCCCCAGCGGATTGGATGGTTCCCACCCACACTGAGGGTGGGTCTTTCCCACCCAGTCCACTCAGACTCTCATACTAAACTCTGCTGGAAACACCCTCACAGACACACCTAAAAAGATTGCTTTATCAGGTTTCTCAGCATTCTTTCATCTAACCAAGTTGACACCTAGAATGAACCTTCACAATTCACTGTATCATTCTTGTAGACATTACTTAGGCTATAATATATCCATCTCCAGTCACTGGCAATACAGTGTGATACATAAGAAATGCATTTTTTGTTTTTTGGATGGCCGGTACAGGGATCCAAACCTTCGACCTTGGTGTCATCAACACTGCATTCCAACAGAGCTAACTGGCCAGCCTAGAAATATATTCTAAAATTAGCCTGACTCAAGTCGGAATTCTGACTCTATTCATTTTCTAGTTGTGTCCCATTAGTCTCACTAAGCCTCAGTGTCCTCATCTGCAAAATGGGGATAATAATACTAAATCTTTCTCATAGAGGAAATAGTACATAAAACATAGCATAGCGTCTGGAACAGAGTAAGTGTTCAATAGGAGTTAGCTTATGTATAGGAGGAAGGACAGGGGCTGGTGAGAATGTGACAATGTCAGCCGTAAGTACCAGTGTTCTCATAATTTCCAGTGTGTACGTCGGTCTTCTGAAAGCACTGTGAGCTTCTTGTGCAGTGTCCTAGAAACTTACTTATCATCCTCCACAATGCCCAGAACAGTGGTTAAAACAAAGGAGGGTCTCAGAAACTTAAATTGTCCCCGATTCTGTAATTAACACATATTACCTCACATTAGGCCTGCCCTTTTTTCTGTATCACCAAAAGCTGGCCCTGATCTTCCCCTTGGTTTCTGAGCCATTCATCAAAGGTTTCCAGTTTCTGCAGAATCCTGTGTCCCCTCCCCAGTCACTCCTCACACACCTCACTCAGACCCCAGTGTCTAAGGCCTTCAAGGAGAGTTAAAAACCTAAGAAACTGCTGAGAACTCCAGACCAGGAATCAGCAAACTTTTTCTGTAAAGGGCCAGACAGTAAATATTTCAGGTCTTACAGGCACTTACAGTCTCTGTTGTAATTACTGAACTCTGCCCTTGCAGTATGAAAGCCATCATAAATAAACAGGTATGGTTGTGTACCAATAAAACCTTATTTATCGGGCCAAGCCCGTGGCGCACTCGGGAGAGTGCGGTGCTGGGAGCACAGCACCTCTCCCGCAGCGGGTTCGGATCTGGCCGGTCTCAAAAAGGACAAAAAACTTTATTTATCAACATTGACATTTAAATTTTATTTAATTTTCATGTCATCAAATTATTATTCTTTTGATTTTTTTTTAACCATTTAAAAACGTAAAGACCATTCTGAGCTCTCAGGCTATTCAAAAACAGGCAGCAGGTAGAAGTTAGCACGCAGGTCACAGTTTTCTGTTGGCTTTTGCTCAAGTCCCTGTTCTTTTTGTTGCCCTCTTCTTTCCTTCCTTCTTTGCTGTGTGACACTGAGTAAGTCACTTAGCCTCTCTGAGCCTCGGTTTTTTTTTTTTTTTTTTTTTTTTTT
>NW_007726251.1:166885-168148 GCF_000696425.1 Galeopterus variegatus
GGTTTTTTTTTTTTTTTTTTTTTTGGCAGCTGGTTGGTACAGGGAAACAAACCCTTGTCCTTGGTGTTACCAGGCTGCACTCTAACCAACTGAGCTAAGGGCCAGCCTGAGCCACAGTTCATCACCAGCTACTCTGGAGTAAGCAGTAGATGAGTGTTTTTCAAAACCGGCTCTTCAATGAGGATGGGGTGGAGGGAAGGGCAGGAGAGCAACTGTTGGTGTTGTTGTTGTTACTGTTTTTAATCTTTTATTTGTTTAGGCTTCCGGGTAAAATTTCATTGAAACAAAAAGTTCACCTCCTAAAACTAGGTTTGAGAAAGTGCTCATTGCTCCAGTGGTTCAAACATTTTTCCTGCCTCCTCAGTCTTCACCATTACAAAACAAATCCATCAGTAGCATTTCAAGAGGTGCAGGCGACAGCGAGGTGTGCAGTGACTTTCCTCCTTGCGCACCCTCTTAGGCCACCAGAGCATGTGTTTGTGCCCAGGGTCCTCTCTTGTAGGAGTTTCTGCCGAGCGCCTCCTAGGCGCAGTGAACCCCCGGCCGGTCGCTCCCTCGGAGGGAGCGCCGGGGCCCGGCAGACCCAGCGTCTGTGTTCCCAGCATTGTCCGGCTGCTGCTCCAGAGGCCCTGCTCTCTGGCTTCCCCTGCCTCCTTCCGGCGCCTTCTCCAAACACAGCCTCAGTTTCCCGCGCTAGCCCCTCCGCTGGCGTCCTCTCCGCCCGGCCCCTTCCCAGCAGCAGGGGCGGGGAAAGCGGCTGGAAGTCACACCCCGGCCCCTGCGCTGACCCCAGCTCTGCCTCGTCCTTCTCGGAACGGCTCGGTGCCCCGCCCTGGCCCTCGCGATCCGCCGCCCTCCCTTATCGGGCTCGGCCACACGGCCACCTGGCGACTCTCTGGGCAGCGTCGGGCCTCGGGGCCAGGGTTCTGATGCCCGTGGGGGACTGATCAGGGCTGACCCCGATCTGTTTCAGTGAACTTTTCTAGGAAGAAAGATTGTTGCCAGCGATTGCCAGGGAACACACAGGAAGACACGTTCTCTTTGGGACTCGAGCCTAAAATAACCAGACGACCTGATTTCCACTCTCTGGGCGGGGACAAGAGAGGATCGGGGGACGGTCTAAACCTCCCCTCTGTGTTCTCCTTAACGTTTTCTGCCCTAGGGCCGCTCCTTTCCTTCCTTCTCTCTTTGCTGACCACCTCTTCCTCACTCCTCATTCAAGAAAAGTCCTCGGGGGGGGGGGGGGGGGGGGGGGGGTTTTTT